>NC_047104.1:114130583-114285345 GCF_902500255.1 Thalassophryne amazonica | reverse complement strand
CTTATGGTAGAGAAATGACATTCAATACACGAGCAACAGCTCTGGTTGACATTCCTGCTGTCAGCATGCCAATTCCACACTCCTTCAAATCTTGCGACATCTGTGGCATTGTGCTGTGTGATAAAACTGCACCTTTCAGAGTGGCCTTTTATTGTGGGCAGTCTAAGGCACACCTGTGCACTAATCATGGTGTCTAATCGACATCTTGATATGGCACACCTGTGAGGTGGGATGGATTATCTCAGCAAAGGAGAAGTGCTCACTATCACAGATTTAGACTGGTTTGTGAACAATATTTGAGGGAAATGGTGATATTGTGTATATGGAAAAAGTTTTTAGATCTTTGAGTTCATCTCATACAAAATGGGAGCAAAACCAAAAGTGTTGCATTTATATTTTTGTTGAGTGTATATATATATATATATATATATATATATATATATATATATATATATATATATATATATATATATATACACTGTTATTTCTACCTGGTTGTTTTTATGTAAAATTCTGCCCCTTACCAAAAACCAAACCATTATATTCCTCATTTTGAGTTTATTCAAGGTCACGTTAGAAACTAGGCCTGGGACCCTCACAGACAGTGTCCATCTTGTGAAAGGCCCCTAAAATGAGTCATACAACACTTTTTATACCTTGTGGGTGTTAACATAGGTGTGGTTTAGTCTCACATTTCTAATGTTATTGGCTCTCACCAACATGGGGAGCTCTCCCTGTATCTGAAACTTGGACAGGTTGATAGAGTAAAACTTAACATATTTCTCAGAACTTCCAACCAAATAACACAAATACTTAATAGCTAACATAAAACAAAGAATTAGCACAGATATTATCTAACAACTCCCCCTCTTGACATGAATCTATCATGTCAACAATAAAGACCATTTTGGCATAATTCAATTCCCATGTATGATCCGATATTCCAATCAAATCAATTTTCTGCCAACATATAGGCACATAGGCAACCATCAACTGACCCTGTCCTGATTGTTGTGGCTGGCGTGCCTGGCTGGCTTTTGTTTGTCTTCTGTTTCTGTCTTTTGGTTTTCCTTCCAGGTGGTGTGCATTTGAGACTGAGTGGCTGTGTGGCTGAGTTACCAGGACCTCACCCTGATCACCTGAGGCTGTTCAGGTGCAGCTCGTTCAGGACTCACAGCTGTGGTGCATGTACACAGATTGGAACATGGTAGCATTTAAGTCTGGAGTACACAGTGTGTATTGGCCAGAGACTCGACCTTGTGACCAGACGGGTGAGATCGTTGTCTCTAGAGCCATCTCCCATCAGTGGATGCAGAGAACGTTCCAGGTTTGATGTATGGTCTGTGAAAGAGGAGGGGGTGAGGTCTCACGCTCGTCAGCACACTGCCTGAGGTACGTTTGGTTTTGTGACTAACATTTATACAGTCAGTAATGTGGTGTCCCTCACACCTTATTGTATTGAGCTGTATGTTAGTCGTTTAATCAGCTTCCACTGCAGTGGAGTTTTGTGAACAGGGCGTTCCATGCCTGCAGGGTGGGAAGCTGATTTGCAATTAAGCCAGGAAGTGTTTGCTGTTTGTACACCTTTGAGCGGTCTCTCTGTGTGTGGAGTGTGGACTCACATAATGATGTCTTCTTTCACAGACTCGGTTTGTCGCGGCCACCTGGTGGGTGTCGGCGGGGTCCTTGGGTCCGAACAGTTTCTGGCTCCGGACCGTTTGTGCTGCTAGGAGCGCACCGTGTCACCACCACACCAGGCCGCGCACTCTTTGTGTTTTTTATCACATCACTGTTATGTATTAAATTCAGTTATCCTTTGTACCGTGCTCTGCTTCTTTCATACTGGGTCCTTCAAACGCTGGTCGGTTCTCCGGGCTGCGTCCCACACATAACACTGATGTTCCTTCACAGTGCCCATGTAATGAGTCAGGGTCTCTCTGAGACATCGATGTAATCGTGACGGTGCCTGTTAGGTTGTCCCGGGTTTTGAGGTGGGATCTTAACCGTCATAAGCCATCCCGCCTTCCATACGGTCCTGACACAACATGCCATCAAGGCAGGGGCAGCAAGGTGTGAGAGGGAACTACCATTCAAGGTGTCACATCCAAATTGTCATTAACCTTTAAATTTTCTAAGACCACTGAATGTGAATTGAATTATCTCCCCAACAATTTCCAAAGATAACAAATAACACAAATACTTAATAGCTAACATAAAACAAAGAATTAGCACAGATATTATCTAATATACACAGTGAGGCAAATAAGTGTTTGATCCACTGTCGATTTTGCAAGTTTTGCCACTTGAAAAGAATGTAGACATCTGTAATTTTTATCGTAGGTACACTTCAACTGTGAGAGACAGAATCTAAAAAAAAAAAAAAAAAAAAAAAAAAAAAATCAGAAAATCACATTGTATGATTTTGAAATAATTAATTTGGATTTTATTGCATGAAATAAGTATTTGATACAACAGAAAACAGACCTTAATATTTGGTAGAGAAACATTTATCTGCCATTACAGAGGTCAGATGTTTCCTGTAGTTCTTGACCAAGTCTGCACACACTGCAGCAGAGATTTTGGTCCACTCCTCCATACAGATCTTCTCCAGTTCTTTCAGGTTTCAAGTTTCAGCTCCCTCCAAAGATTTTCTATTGAGTTTAGGTCTGGAGACTGGCTCGACCACTCCAGGACCTTGAAATGCTTCTTACGGAGCCCCTCCTTAGTTTCCCTGGCTGCGTGTTTGGGGTCATTGTTATGCTGGAAGACCCAGCCACGACCCATCTTCAATGCTCTTACTGAGGGAAGGAGGTTGTTTGCCAAAATCTCACAATACATGACCCCATCCATCCTCCCTTCAATACGGTGCAGTCGTCCTGTCCCCTTTGCAGAAAAGCACCCCCAGAGTATGATGTTTCATGGTTGGAACGGTGTTCTTGGGGTTGTTCTCATCCACCAAACACAGCAAGTGGAGTTGATACCAAAAAGCTCTATTTTGGTCTCATCTGACCACATGACCTTCTCCCATGCCTCCTTTGGATCATCCAGATGGTCACTAGTGAACTTCAAATGGGCCTGAACATGTGCTGGCTTAAGTAGGGGGACCTTGTGTGCCTTATAGAGTGTTACTAATGTAATCTTTGTGACTGTGGTCCCAGCTCTCTTCAGGTCATTGACCAAGTCCTCCTGTGTACCTCTGGGCTTTCTCAAAATCATCCTTACCTCACAAGACAAGATCTTGCATGGAGCCCCAGACCATGGAAGATTGACCGTCATCTTGTGTTTCTTCCATTTTCTAATAATTACGGCAACAGTTGTTACCTTCTCACCAAGCTGCTTGCCTGTTGTCCTGTAGTCCATCCCAGCCTTGTGCAGGTCTACAGTTTTGTCCCTGGTGTCTTTAGACAGCTCTTTGGTCTTGGCTATGGTGGACAGGTTGGAGTGTGATTGAGTGTTTGAACAGGTGTCTTTTATACAGGTAACAACTTCAAACAGGTGCAATTAATACAGGTAAAGAGTGCAGAATAAGAGGGCTTCTTAAAGAAAAATGAACAGGTCTGTGTGAGCCAGAATTCCTGCTGGTTGGTAGGTGTTCAAATACTTATTTGCAGCAGCAACATACAAATAAATTATATAAAAAAAATCATACATTGTGATTTTCTGATTCTTTTTTATTCTGTCTTTCACAGTTGAAGTGTACCTACGATAAGACTGAGAGACTTCTACATTCTTTGTAGGTGGGAAAACTTGCAAAATCAACAGTGGATCAGCTACTTATTTGCCTCACTGTATAAGGTCCCACAGTTGACAGTGCATGTCAGAGCACAAACTAAGCATGAAGTCTAAGGAATTGTCTGTAGACTTCTTAGACACGATTGTTTCGAGGCACAAATCTGGAGAAGCGTACAGAAACATTTCTGCTGTTTTGAAGGTCCCAATGAGCACAGTGGCCTCCATCATCCGTAAATGGAAGAGGTTTGGATGCACCAGGACTCTTCATGGCGCTGGCTGCCCATGACATGACAGCAGTATGAATCTACAACGTCATGTCCAAATCCCCAGTGGGCAGTGTTCAATTTTGTGATGCAGAATGCCAAGCTACTCTGCACTTGTGACAAACTCAGATTTTCAGAAAAGGTGAAACCTGCAACCTGGGGCGGCACAGTGGCTTAGTGGTTAGCACTGTTGCCTCACAGCAAGAAGGTCATAGGATCACTTCCTGCCTGGTCCTTTCTGCGTGGAGTTTGCATGTTTCCCTCTTGTTTGTGTGGGTTTGTTGCTGCTTCCTCCCACATTTAAGATTAGGCTTAAAACTTTCCTTTTTGCTAAAGCTTATAGTTAGGGCTGGATCAGGTGAGACTTAGACTGCTGGGGGGTTCCCATAATGCACTGAGTGTTTCTTTCTCTTTTTGCTCTGTATGCACCACTCTGCATTTAATCATTAGTGATTGATCTCTGCTCCCCTCCACAGCATGTCTTTTTCCTGGTTCTCTCCCTCAGCCCCAACCAGTCCCAGCAGAAGACTGCCCCTCCCTGAGCCTGGTTCTGCTGGAGGTTTCTTCCTGTTAAAAGGGAGTTTTTCCTTCCCACTGTCGCCAAGTGCTTGCTCACAGGGGGTCGTTTTGACCATTGGGGTTTTTACGTAATTATTGTATGGCCTTGCCTTACAATATAAAGCGCCTTGGGGCAACTGTTTGTTGTGATTTGGCGCTATATAAATAAAATTGAATTGATTGATTGATCTAAGTCATGCAGGGTAGTTGAATAGGAAACTTTAAATTTGTCATCAGTGTGAATGTGTACCTGTCTTGGTGAAGCTGGGGCACAGTGGATCAGAAATGTTTTGTGGCAGCATAAACACATTATGCATAGGTTTAGGTCATTCCATTGTGGATTTAATACAGCAAGTTATTGTTTATAAGGCTGTGTTATTTATGTCTCCCCAAGTATAATTTACAGGTGTTTAAAATCAATTTTAAATTTTTCGATTCATTGTGCCCCGGACACTAATTCACGGGGCACAGTGAATCAACTTAGAATATAATGAAAAAACATGATTATAAAGATTTCTTCAAAATTATTAAATATATGCTGATGCATATACAAACTATAATCCAGCAAACCAGCTATGTAATGTGCGAGTGTCTTATATAGTGACATAAGTACTATTGTAAATACAACTGTCATAATTTCTGTTCAAACGTGAAAACAGTTGTTTATATACACAAATTATACAAATAAAATCAAAATCAAATCAAATTTATTAATTTATATAGCACCAAATCACGACGAGTCGCCTCAAGGCACTTCACAACATCATTTAAAAGGCAGAATAAAATGAATTAAGATTAAAACACAATAAAAAAAAATTAAAACATAAAACCCCAATTCCAATGAAGTTGGGACATTGTGTAAAATCTAATTAAAAACAGAATACAATGATTTGCAAATCCTCTTCAACCTATATTCAGTTGAATAAACCACAAAGACAAGATATTTAATGTTCAAACTGATAAACTTTATTGTTTTTGTGCAAATATTTGCTCATTTTGAAATGGATGCCTGCAACACGTTTCAAAAAAGCTGGGACAGTGGTATGTTTATCACTGTGTTACATCACCTTTCCTTCTAACAACACTCAATAAGCTTTTGGGAACTGAGGACACTAATTGTTGAAGCTTTGTAGGTGGAATTCTTTCCCATTCTTGCTTGATGTACGACTTCAGTTGTTCAACAGTCCGGGGTCTCTGTTGTCATATTTTGCGCTTCATAATGCGCCACACATTTTCAATGGGTGTCAGGTCTGGACTGCAGGCAGGCCAGTCTAGTACCCACACTCTTTTACACATGCAGAATGTGGCTTGGTGTTGTCTTGCTGAAAGAAGCAGGGACGTCCCTGAAAAAGACGTTGCTTGGATGGCAGCATGTGTTGCTCCAAAACTTGGATGTACCTTTCAGAATTGTTGGTGCCATCACAGATGTGTAAGCTGCCCATGCTATGGGCACTAACACACACCCCATACCATGACAGATGCTGGCTTTTGAACTTTGTGCTGGTAACCAGTGATGTCGGCAACGCGTTACTCTAATCTGACCACTTTTTTTTAGTAACGAGTAATCTAACGCGTTAATCTTTCCAAATCAGTAATCAGATTAAAGTTACTTTTCCTAGTCACTGTGCGTTACTTTTGCATTGTGGGTCGATAGCAGCATTAAACTTGGTCTGTGGGCAGGAGGTCGGGGTTCGACTGAACTGCCCACTTTCAGCGAGCTGTGAGCTTTTCATCCACGGTTTTTTGCAGCTGCTCGACTCGTCCTAACATCTTAAAGCGCGGTGATCAGCACACCTGCACTGAGCTTTACAAAGACATTTTTATACTTTTTTTCCCTCCTTTATTTAGAATTCTGAGCTGAGCCGCTCCGTATCGTCTCGTTAAAAGCAGCTGATCCTCGACGCATCAACAACTAACACTATTTTCCACTCAAATGCACCTAAACTCTCTTTCTGAGGACCACATGATGTGAAAACGCAATAAAACTTTCTTACCTGTAAATCTGGTCATGTTTTCTGCATAAATAAATGTTATCCATTCTTTGTGCTCAAACGCCAAAGCAGGGGCGAATCCAGATGGAATGGGGGCGTGGGGTAAGGATGTTGTGTGGGCCGCTGAAGAGGAGGTACTGCTGGCCCACCACCACCAGATGGCGCCCTGCTTGGAGTGCGGGCTTCAAGCACGAGAGGGCGTCAGAGCCACTGGGAGTGACAGCTGTCACTCATCCCCAGGACCAGCTGTCACTCATTCATCATCATCACCATCACCATAAAGGCCGGACTGCAACTCCACCTCCTCGCTGAGAAATCAGCTACCATTCAGGTACTTTTCTCTGCTGACTCAAAAACGTTGAGTAATAGTCTGAACTTCTTTTTGCAGCCGTTATCCTGTGGTGTTTGCCTTATCTGTGGGATTGGCGTTTGGTGTGATCAGCGACGGCTTCGCTTCACACTCCAATCAGATAAGTGGTTAGACAGGAGCTGCACGAGTGTGTGATTGGAGGTGGAGGTTCTCCCTCCTTTACTGAACACTGACTGTGGGATTACTGAGTGTGCAAACTCACACTCATCTGGACTGTCTCTGTTTTCTGCCAGCAGTACCGGGTCTGACTGCTGAAGACAGCGGCCACCTGGGGCGCAGGGCTTGGCGGCTCCGGTGTTCTTCATCTCCGTTGGTGGTGGAAGCTGTGGGGGGATCCAGCTCTTCTCTCGCCAGGCGTCTTCTATTGTCGAGCCTGCCCACACGTCACCTGGTGTATGATTGACAGTCCACCATATTGTTATTGTCTGTACGTCGTTGTGCGATTCACAACATTAAATTGTTACTTTTGGCTTATCCATTGTCCGTTCATTAACGCCCCCTGTTGTGGGTCCGTGTCACGACACTTTCACAACAAAGGATGTGACTCCCCCCCCCCCACAACACCCCTAGATTAAAGGTCCAGTTTTGAAGCCGTTTTTTACTACAACTACTAATATTGCTTAAAATAATAATTTCGACAAGTAAAATGTTTAGAGAGAATTTAAATGTTAGAAAAATGTTAGAATTTAATAGTTACATTTATAAACAATGTAGGTTTGAAATTGCAAGTTTTACTGTTACAGTGCTGTCAACAGTTAAATATGAGGTCAAGAAAGAGGTCTTTATTTTACTTTTTATAAAACAAGTATTTATTTTCATTGAAGTCAAGAAAGGGTGACTATAAAGTGAGTTTTGGCAAAACAGGTATCATTGTTATGTTGACGTGGGTTGTTGTCGGCAGCTGGGGAAAGTAACTAAAAAAGTAACTAGTAATCTAACTTAGTTACTTTTACAATTGAGTAATCAGTAAAGTAACTAAGTTACTTTTTCAAGGAGTAATCAGTAATCAGTAATTGGATTACTTTTTCAAAGTAACTGTGGCAACACTGCTGGTAACAATCTGGATGGTCTTTTTTCCTCTTTTGTCCGGAGGACACAACGTCCATGATTTCCAAAAACAATTTGAAACGTGGACTCATCAGACCACAGCACACTTTGTGTCTGTCCATTTCAAATGAGCTCGGGCCCAGAGAAGGCAGCGGCATTTCTGGATGTTGTTGATGTATGGCTTTCGCTTTGCATGGTAGAGTTTTGCACTTGTAGATGTAGTGACAAACTGTGTTAACTGACAATGGTTTCCTGAAGTGTTCCTGAGCCCACGCGGTAAGATCCTTTACACAATGATGTTGGTTTTTAATGCAGTGCCGCCTGAGGGATCGAAGGTCACGGGCATTCAATGTTGGTCTTTGGTCTTGCCATTTATGTGTAGAAAGTTCTGCAAATTCTCTGAATCTTCTGATTATATTACGGACTGTAGATAATGGAATCCCTAAATTCCTTGCAACTGAACGTTGAGAAACATTCTTCTTAAAGTGTTGGACTATTTTTTTCACGCAGCTGTTCACAAAGTGGTGATCCTCGCCCCATCTTTGCTTGTTATTGAGTGTTGTTAGAAGGAAAGGTGATGTAACACAGTGGTAAACGTACCACTGTCCCAACTTTTTTGAAACGTGTTGCAGCCATCTATTTCAAAATGAGCAAATATTTGCACAAAAACAATAAAGTTTATCAGTTGGAACATGAAATATTGTGTCTTTATGGTCTATCCAATTAAATATAGGTTGAAGAGGATTTGCAAATCATTGTATTCTGTTTTTATTTCCATTTTACACAACGTCCCAACTTAATTGGAATGAAGGTTGTATGTACATAAGTAAAAGGAATAAAATAAATAAAAGGAAGAGAAGAATAATTAATGGAAAAATAAATGTATATGCATCAACAAGTAATATTTGTCATCCACTTACTGGGGCTTAGTAAATCACTTTCTAGACTGATTCACTGTGCCCCGGGTGCATGTGACACACGAGTCATGTTATCAAATAGCTGATAATCTGGAGAAGACATAACACATGCTCATCAGTTAGATGGGGTAGTCTTCTAACTAATAACAATTTTTTGGGCCACCTTTCTTCTGTTGTGAGAAATAAATACAAAGACACTGACATCCACAAAATTTACTTAGTTAGTTTTACCCTTAATGTATCCAAAAACAAAACACTAATTTATAAGGGGGATGTCTTTATGCATAAAAATATGGCATAACTGCTGCAAATATAGCTACTGATTCACTGTGCCCCAGTTTCCCCTATATGCGGCCCTGCAATAGACTGTCCAGTGTGTAACCTGCCTTTTGTCCAGTAACCACTGGGATAGTCTCCAGCCCCTTGTGGCCCTTTAATTCGAATAAGCGGGTATAGAAAATTAATGTATAGGATTAACGTAGTTAGTGATTGGGGGTCTGCAAAAATGTCACCAGCAATTCTGCAAAACCTACAGCATATTGAGCTTTGAAACTATGGATTCTGAGATAGGTACAGTTGAAGACCAGTGGACCTCCTGTTTTGGGCCATATTGGTATATTTTAAAATTATAACGTGCTGATATATTTAACATATTTGAAAAGCAGTTTGTGAAAAAAGATTTCACTCATAGTTTAATGTGGCTAAGATGGTAAAAAATTAACTTGTCATTTAACTCAATTTCACCATTCTTCTCAGAAGGCATATAAGCTGACATTTTAACATCACCCACCACGAGAGGCCAGAAGAAGAAAGTCAGCCTCTTGTTCAGTTTGAACAAATACAGCAGCAGCAGAAGCAGTGTGATGACAAACTCCAAGGTCGCCGCCGCGATGTACTTTGGTCTGTAAGCTGCTGTGAAGCACACAAATGCCACAAACAGAGTAACCTGCAGCAAAAAAAAAAATCAAAAAAAAAAAATCTTATTAGTAACGTTGCATAAGAAATGCAACGCCTCAGTTCTTTCTTAATGATAGAGACACAGACTATTTGTGCTGCACATTCCGCTTTTTTAATAGAAAAAGAGGAACTAACTATCAGCCTGCATAACACATCTTGTAAAAAGTAAGATCCTTCAGCTGCTCCCTTGTTTTCACTCCGGGTTGCCACAGCAGATCCACTGTCGATCTGCATGTTGAATTGGCACAAGTTTTACACCGGATGCCCTTCCTGACGCAACTCCATATTGCATGGACTGAGCAGCAGGGGTGGGGTTCAAACCAGGAACCTTCCGCATTGACACCAAGTGCACGCCACCACCCCTGCGTAACACATTTTGCATATTTAAAAAATGACAGAATATTGTTGGTGTCATGGTGTAGCTAAAGTCTGGTATTTTAGTAAACAAACATACACTACATTTTTATTGTTTTTGTCAGGTTTGCCAGCATGTCTCAGTTTTTAGGGTGAAACCTCTGTACCGTAATTGTAACATTACAATGTTTGATATGAAGAAATTGTCTTACCAGCTCCAAGATTTTCAGGATGCCCTTCTTGGATTTGATAAATGTGAGGTCCAGTGTTTGTGTTTCACTGTGATCGTCTGACATGATCTCCTCAGCAAGAAGACACGGCTCTGTTTATTTCTTGCATCAAACTATTTCCTCAGAACTGCAGAGGAAATGACAGTTAACTCCCGCCTCGAAAACTGTGCACGATCTTCACACCTCCTCAGACGTGGCACTTTTACATAAAAAACAAAACAAAAGCACTCAATAAAATGTTTAATATGTGAATACTGTAAATGATATGATCGATTTTTACATACCAAAGAATAATCATCCTGTCAATATTATTCAGCACAAAAAGTAAATGTTGATGACAGGATGAGTCAGTGAAGTTGACCTTCAAGTATTTACCAAGATTTACTAAGAGGCAACTGTGTATGTTCCTCTCCTGTCCAAATGGCACCTCGGAATTGAGCCAAATGTGGCACACATATACTTTGATATATGGGGTGTGAGTGACATACGCTATTGACCACTTGAGTAGTAGTAGTAGTAGTAGAAATAGTAGTAAAGGGGAGAGACTCTTTTGTGGCGCATCATCATTGGCAAGTGTTCAAAAAGTTGCTGTCATACTTTTCTATTCTCTTCTTTTCCTTTGAACATGTTACCTCTTCATTTTTGTAAGTAAGAGTAGCGTAGTAGTGGTGGCAGTAGTAGCAGCTGTCTCTTCTTGAAGCAGCTTTACTTGTGCCCTAACAATTCTCTGGATTGGGAATAGGTGGGAGGTGATGGCTTTGTTGGTGAAAATGAAGTTTTCATTTCACTATCTGAACTAAACCTGCCCAGGAGCGGGTAATTGGGCAGCGCAGTCTCGTTTGAAGGTGGGCGCTAAAAGGGTAAATTATGACGCATATGTAACGTCTCTACTTTCGGGGAGAGAAACAGCACTTTCTCTGAGTTTTTGGGCAAATTACACACAAACAAAGTGAAAATGCTAAGAAAAAGTGAGGATGCAGTGGGAAAGTGGCCATGTGCTGCGGTTTGTTTATGACCTGAAGCACAAACGTGTCGAGGTGGTTTTGCAGGCGAGAGAACTTAGCCACTCTGGTTAGCTGTGTAGGCTAACACTTATTGATATGTCTCCCCTTTGCCTCGTCTTCCCTTCTCCACTAGGAACCGCAAAAAACTGCACTTTTTATGACTGCTTCAGTGATTGCAGCTGAAAACAAAACAGTACACCATTTTTCCGTGTGAAGTTATACTGTATATATGGGGCAACGAGATTGGCTGTTCCCATAAGTGGTCAAATCCCGCAATATCACACAGGGTTCAAACCAGACTGTGCTGCCCTATTGGCTGATAGCATACTAAGGAGCTTAACCACTATAAGTTAAAAATATAACCCGTTTATCTTTTATGTGTCCAATTTAGTAATATACGAGGTCTATTAGAAAAGTATCCGACCTTATTATTTTTTTCAAAAACCATATGGATTTGAATCACGTGTGATTGCGTCAGACAAGCTTGAACCCTCGTGCGCATGCGTGAGTTTTTCCACGCCTGTCGGTTGCGTCATTCGCCTGTGAGCAGGCTTTGAGTGAGGAGTGGTCCAGCCCCCTCGTCGGATTTTCATTGTCAGGAAATGGCGGAATGATTTGGGCTTTTTTTTCCATCAGAATTTTTTCAGAAACTGTTAGAGACTGGCAGCTGGAAACCATTAGAAAAATTTATCTGGCTTTTGGTGAAAATGTTACGGGCGTGGTAGAGAATAAGGAGTGTTACTGTCGCTTTAAGGACGGCCCCCAGCGGCTGTGGGGCGCGCCGCACTCTGAAGCCGCCATCGACAGGCTGAACGACCATTTCATTTTTAAACAGATGGCTGTCTGGATCCCTGACCATCGTGTGCCATTTCTCTGGTTATCACAAGAGCTGGACATCAACCATTTTCCGGCAGATTTCACTTTTAACAAGAGATTTTGTCATGGAAAGCCGAGCGGAGGCTTCGCGCGTCACGATGGATTCGCTACTGGAGCGAGACAAAACCACCTCCATTTTGGTCTCACAGGACAGCTTTGAGATGGCGTTCAGACAGCTGTCAGTGGTTTTTCCATCGAGTGATTATCCGAGAAATTGTGGATGTGCCTGGACATGCCAGAACATGTCCTGCGAGGCTTCATCACGGTGTGCCCCACCTCCTGAACAAAGTTTATTTAAACCTGAACTCACAGCAAATATAAGATTTTATTCAGCTTATGTACTTAATGAAACGCTGTCAATATTGTGGGAAATTAGCGAAAAACAGATTTTAGCTGGCAGCTCCTCAGAGTTAAAATCAGTTGCAAGGAACACTGACAGCATGCCTTTCACAGTAAAGGTATTTTATTGTGAAACGGTGCGAGCCACATGAACTATGTTGTTTAACTTTGCTACCAGTAATGCCAGCGGGCCACACTTGATAGATATTATTTGCAAACAACCGTGAAATTAACATATTTAACTGACTGCTGTTCTCAAAAGTCGTTCTCCTGTAGTCTGTTTTCTGATTTTACCCTGACATTGAAGTCGCAGCACTTGGTCAGAATTAGCTAAACGGAAGGGACCATCTTGGAGATATGAACGTTACAGTGCTTATCAAAATAAAGGTTTTGAAAATGAATTCCCAAAATTTTCGTAAAGGATGCACATCATCGTGCCATGCGCAAGCTATATCCAAAAGCTGAGGTCGATCTTATAACTAGGGAGATCTGCGAGTCACATACTCGCACTCACAGACACTTCTTGCTTTATAAATAAATAGATGTTGTGGTTCCTAATTTAATGCTCATATAGTTGAGGGTACTTTAGCATTGCATTCTGTATTTTTCTATTGCAATGAATAAACTAGCAAACAAGTTGCATTCAATTATTTGCATATGTTACACCCTGAAAAGGGTAAATATCAATAAAGATGCTCGGACAAAATATTTCCTCTAGCGGGTTCATTGAGAATGAAGCATCGTGACCGCGAGCTCCCCCTCCTGGTCTCTGCAGGCATAACTAATCAATCACCATCAATCTCTCTGAAGCCTCAACAGGTGGATCCCAGCTAAAATAACCGGACAGGTACATTCATGGCCGTTTTAACCTTGTTTTAAACCATTTTTAGCTCTAGCACTGGTACGACAATCTCTTATACAAAGAGACTGGTAGCGTGTTTTTGAAAACATGGCTGTGATTGGTCCATCTGATACGTCGGCCGCTATTGGCTAGCACTCCACGCTCTGTGATTGGCTGTGGCGTAACTGCCGAAAATGTAAGTTGGTTCCACTCCTCCAGAGACTGTGGTACCAGTGCTACGTTCTAAACAAGGGCTGCAGTCAATCAGCAAAATGTCCGAATCATGACTAAAAGTCACGTGACCAAATAACCCACCGACTCCTTTGCATTGGCTGGAGGAGTGGAACCAACTTATTTTTAGCTCTTTCGTAGCACTTAACATTTTAACAGCTCTCACAATTTTAATGTAATTCAAAATGAGTTTCGAAATTATTAATTAAAGAGTTTTAAATTTCAGACGTTTGTTTATAAATGAACTCACAATGTTACTGTTTTAACCGACTGATTTTTATTATGTATTTTAAAACTGCTTTCAATGATTGTTTTGCTGCCTCATGAAATTATCAATATAATTATCAGTTTCTTAATAAAAGCAATCTATCACACATATATACTGCAGCATACATCATCAATCCATTCCAATCCAAATTTATTTGTAAAGCACATTTAAAAACAGCAGTTGACCAAAGTGCTGTACAGTAAAATGTGGTAGAGCGATAAAAATCCAATAAAAGAAAGTAAGAATGAAAACAAAACCATAACAACCACACATAAAACATACGACCAACAGAGCCACTCTCAAAGTGAGGTAAAATCTAAGGCATTAAAAATGTGCTTTAAAAATCAACAGTGTACGGGGCCACACATGTGCAGTTCCAAAGTTTGGGGCCTTCCACTGCAAAGGCACAATCATCTCTGTGCTTCAACCTGGTTTATGGAACAACAAGGAGAGACTGATCAGGTGACCTGAGTCACCCTGCTGGGACATTTGGCAGGATGGGGCTCACTCATACAAGGACTTGGAAGTGAACAAGACCTTAAAACATACAGAGAGGCTGGTACTGGGGAAATGTGCTTTCATCTGCATTTACAAATTAAAAAGACCAGCTGGATCAACTGCAGGCACGAGATGGAGGCCTGACTGACACCAGCGTAAAGTGCAGGATAGTAATCAAGTGTGGCTGTGACAAAACCATGTAAAACCTGTTCAAAATTATTATTATTATATTAAAATCAATACAAGATTAAAAAAACAAAACAACTTGACCTGAGCAAAGAATGACAACAGACATTTGCTGATTATCACTCAGTAAAATCTGATTTTCTTATAAATTAGAGCTGACCGCCTTTCTGTCAGAGAAATGATGTATTTTTACAGATTAAAAGCAGTCACATTTTAATTTATTTATAAATGTTACATAACTAAATATTTTCTGCCCAAAAATATAATATCAGTTGAGTAACGCTGGTAATTCTTGAGTTATACTGACAATGAAATTGTTTAGCAGAAAAAAAAAAAACTAAGGAGACTTATATTTATTTTATACGTAGCCCAGAGACTCCCAGCTTTGCACCATGCAAAAATTGGATGACTAATTAAATCATTGCACTATATGGGGAGAAAAAACAAACAAAAAACTGAGGCCTCAAACCAGTGAACGCTGTATTTCGGGGGTGGACACTATTCCACTAAGCTATGGAATCACATTTTTTAATTTAACCTTTATTTAACCAGGTAAGTTATTAAGAAAAAATTCTTATTTACAATAACGACCTGAAATAAGATTTTTTTTTCTTAATAACTTACCTGGTTAATGTAGCTATTCATGGAATTTATTTATCCTTTAGAGGACCAAACATAAATTAAGATGAACTAAAAGGATAAATTTATAAAAGTATAAATAAAATACATGTATTACAGTATAAACAAATATCTAAAAGTGAAAATACATGTATTACAGTATCCATAAATGTTCAAATACATGTATTAAAGTATAAACAAATATCTAAAAGTATAAATAAGTGTATGAAAGTCAATTCAATCCATTTTTTTTTTTATATAGCGCCAAATCACAACAAACAGTTGCCCCAAGGCACTTTATATTGTAAGGCAAGGCCATACAATAATTATGTAAAACCCCAACGGTCAAAACGACCCCCTGTGAGCAAGCACTTGGCTACAGTGGGAAGGAAAAACTCCCTTTTAACAGGAAGAAACCTCCAGCAGAACCAGGCTCAGGGAGGGGCAGTCTTCTGTTGGGACTGGTTGGGGCTGAGGGAGAGAACCAGGAAAAAGACATGCTGTGGAGGGGAGCAGAGATCGATCACTAATGATTAAATGCAGAGTGGTGCATACAGAGCAAAAAGAGAAAGAAACAGTGCATCATGGGAACCCCCCAGCAGTCTACGTCTATAGCAGCATAACTAAGGGATGGTTCAGGGTCACCTGATCCAGCCCTAACTATAAGCTTTAGCAAAAAGGAAAGTTTTAAGCCTAATCTTAAAAGTAGAGAGGGTGTCTGTCTCCCTGATCTGAATTGGGAGCTGGTTCCACAGGAGAGGAGCCTGAAAGCTGAAGGCTCTGCCTCCCATTCTACTCTTACAAACCCTAGAAACTACAAGTAAGCCTGCAGTCTGAGAGCGAAGCACTCTATTGGGGTGATATGGTACTACGAGGTCCCTAAGATAAGATGGGACCTGATTATTCAAAACCTTATAAGTAAGAAGAAGAATTTTAAATTCTAATCTAGAATTAACAGCAAGCCAATGAAGAGAGGCCAATATGGGTGAAATATGCTCTCTCCTTCTAGTCCCCTTTAGTACTCTAGCTGCAGCATTTTGAATTAACTGAAGGCTTTTTAGGGAACTTTTAGGACAACCTGATAATAATGAATTACAATAGTCCAGCCTAGAGGAAATAAATACATGAATTAGTTTTTCAGCATCACTCTGAGACAAGACCTTTCTAATTTTAGAGATATTGCGTAAATGCAAAAAAGCAGTCCTACATATTTGTTTAATATGCGCTTTGAATTACATATCCTGATCAAAAATGACTCCAAGATTTCTCACAGTATTACTAGAGGTCAGGGTAATGCCATCCAGAGTAAGGATCTGGTTAGACGCCATGTTTCTAAGATTTGTGGGGCCAAGTACAATAACTTCAGTTTTATCTGAGTTTAAAAGCAGGAAATTAGAGGTCATCCATGTCTTTATGTCTGTAAGACAATCCTGCAGTTTAGCTAATTGGTGTGTGTCCTCTGGCTTCATGGATAGATAAAGCTGGGTATCATCATCAGCAATTGGGAAAGCCTAAAACATGTTTAAAATTGTGTGATCTTGAGGTAAATTGTGATCCACAAAATGGAAATAGATTTAATTGCCTCAATCTGGGGTAAGTCATTCTCTGTGAAAGTGGACGAGCGGGTACAATATGCAGTAATCAGGACCTGCTCACATGAAACCCATGAAAAGCAGAAAAAAGTTTGAAGATGTTAACAGAAACATTTTAGCTTTTTGGAAAACTGTGAGAAAAACACACAGAAGCAGTGCTTTGTGCTTTATGTACTAACATATATTGTAGCAATTGTGTAATGGAATCGTACATACTTGGGTCTTTTCTGCAATATTTGGTTTCACTCATATCTAAGTGGATATAAAATATCTGGTCATATGAACTTTGCCTATTATAAAAAAATAATCAGCAACGGGAGGCCACTCTAACAAAGAGAAAAGCACTCTAACAAACAGAAAATCACTCCCTTTGGCACATTTTCCTGTGGCTCAGTGGTTTTACTCTCAGTGAGGCCAACTACACTTCCAGGGCTCAGATTTTGGCACTTTGAGACACTTTCCGATCTTTTCACAGCCTGGAGGAGCCCAATTCTGAAAAACAGAAGGCAAAACACTTCACATAAGAATAAAGACATTTGGATTGTAGGTTTTATACAGTAAAATCTATAACAAGCTCGTAAGCGTGTAAGCATTTGTTTAGGATGATAAAAGAGTCCAATCATTTCTTTATCCAGACATGCAGGTCTTTTTGGCCTTTATACCAATATCCAATATTCACATTTATAGGGTCTAGTACTGTGGCTAAGAAAGAAGTAATATCAATAAATGTCTTACTACATCCTGTTAATGATACGTTACAACTGCCTTCATTCAAATACAACCAACAGTGGCCACCAGGACCTTGCAATCAGCATCACGGCTTCCAGGCTGACTGATGCAACACTTTCTCTGAACTTAAACTGTAACATGCAACCATACACAAGAAATGTACTACTATTTCAAAAAAGGTGAAAATATCAACTTTGCAGATTTTCAATGACATAATACTTGCATACCAACTGACATGTAACATGGAGCAGAAATTTGGCATGTGAAAGACTGTAGTAGCTATTCAGGTTCCTGGGTGAGACTGATTTAACTAAGCAGGTTCCTGGCCACACAGCTCGGGCTAGTACTGAGAGACTGTGCATCAATGAACTGGTGGTGATTTACAGTGATTTTGTATGTTAAAAGATGCCAACATGGCCCAAAATATGAGGTTCACTGGTCCTCGCATATATCTTATGGAACTCAAAATTAAAGAACTGCAAAGACAGATATTTTTACAAAGTTAATGATGGAATCTTTGTGGACCAATAAAAAATGAGTGAGAAATTAAAATGGAACAAGGCTGTAGCTATTTAATTCTGCAACCATATAAGGAAACTGAATGGTTGGATGCAGAGACAGTGCTTCATGGTTTATTTTTTGTCTAATTATCTGATTATTGTACCATTATGGTTACCACATGCTAATATTACAAGTCTGCAAATGGTTCAAAATGCAGCCACAAGAATTTGACTAAGTCCAGGAAAACTGAATTCACCTCAGTATTGACTTCACTTTAATGGCGTGTGAAATTAAACATCAAGGTGGTGCTACTTAAATATATAAAAAATGTTAAATGGTTATGTGCCTCTTGATTAGCTGACCTTGTTTAACCTAACCCTGATTCTGTAGTTTTGTTTTTAATATATAGATTCAAATCAAATCTACCTTCAGTTATCTTTGATTAACTGTGGAGCTTCAATTGTTATTAATGACTCATGATTTTCTTCACTGTTGTGTTCATTTTATTCCTGTAGTGTATCTACCTTTGATTTGATCATTAACTTTTTTAAATCTTGTTACGGTGTAAAGTGCTTGATGTTTTGCAAAGAACATAATAACAATAATAATTATTATTATTAGTAGTAGTAGTTGAAGTATGACACAGTACCCAATAAAAACAAAAACCAGAAAAAAGGTTTGTTTTAATCCATTTACTACTCACCACAAGAGGGCAGTGTTACCACACATAAGAAATTGAGTCTGGCTCTCAGACTCCCATATTTTCATGTCAAAATGTTCAGGTTCGACTGACAGAATTACTGACTGACACGTAATAGGAAACTTGTTTTTATTCTCAGAAATAAAGGCAGCCTTTTAAAAAGGTGAAAAGTGTCACAATTTTAAAATATTGAATATATATATATATATATATATATATATATATATATATATATATATATATCACAGTTCTAGAATCATTTTTAAACGCTGCACAAACATTAAATGTGCCTACAATGTCTGTACTATATTGTACTGCATGTTTGACAGACCGGACCATCAGGTCAAGTTCCTGAGCCTCCTGTTGACCAGAACAGACACCATGCAGAAGAGCAAGTGTCAACCTCCAGTGCTGAAAAACTGAGCCAACACAGAAGTGCCGTAATTCTGCACTTCCGTGAACAGCCATTTGAGGTCAGCTCCAAAAGCAAATCAATTTCTGTAGAACCCCATGTCAAAATATCCAACATTACAGCAAAATCATGTTTGCAGCCTGGTACAAAAAATAAAGTTTTGGTCTCTATAGCTAGTTTCCGCATTCATGACAACTCTATAGAGGTGAACCTTTATGTAACAGTGTAAATTTTATCAAGCCATAAAGTTATGCATAATTGGGAGTGTGGTCAATTTGAATGGCAGCTGCCTTCCAGGTGGTCAGCAACTAGCATGGCACTAACTCCTGAGCATTGTAACACAAATATCTGAGTCAATATGGCATGCTGTGCAGTTAACTGTACTAATATCTCATCAAAGAATTCTGTTCTCCAGCATTTTTGGTGAGTAAAATTTTAGTATTATTTCATTTGTATGTACTGCACCTTTTTTTATCTTTTAATGCTTTCGAACAAGTCATGCACGCTTTTGTCTCCTCTCGTTTAGACTGCTGTAATGCACTTTTTATCGGCATCAGCCAAAATGCACTTTCTCGCTTACAGTTGGTCCAAAATTCTGCTGCGCGTCTCTTAACTGGTAGCAGAAAGCGAGAGCACATCACTTCGGTTTTGGTGTCTCTGCACTGGCTTCCAGGTCATTTTAGAGTTGACTTTAAGATTTTATTGTTTGTTTTTAAAGCTTTGAATGGACTGGCCCCGACGTACATTTAGGACCTCATCCAAATTTATCAGCCTCTCCTGTGCTTTGCAGTCCGAGGGCCAGCTCCAGCTTGTGGTGCCTGTGACGAGACTTAAAACCAGGGGAGACAGGGCTTTTTCTGTGGTGGGCCCTCAGCTGTGGAATGATTTGCCCCTTAACATTCGAACAGCCCCCACTGTAGAGTGTTTTAAGTCTCGTCTAAAGACCCATTTTTATGGTTCTTTAGACAAGACTTTTTTTTTTGTACAGCACTTTTCGAAACTGCGTTTGTGCTATATAAATAAAGGGTATGGTATGGTATTAATCATGTGAATAAGGTTACCTAGCGTGTTAGTCTTAGTTAGCTTGTTAGACTTAGTGTCGACACAGGTGGGCATGTTTGGGCTTCATTTCTCCTGCACAGGTCACTCTGGTCTTGTCATTACTCATTTATGGGTTGGTTGGATGTTGAGCAGAGTCAAAACTGCCAAGATGATGAGATGCAGAAAACCTACGGTTGACACCATGGAGGGTTTTCCAGTATGTGTACAGAACAGACTCTAAATTTACACTCAGTTTGGGTTTTTCCCATATTTGTTATAGGAAGCCTTGATGGTAAAAAAAACAAAAGAAAACCTGTTTCATTTTTGATTCAGTGTTACTGAATGGCTGAAGATCTGCTGCACAAAGGTTTCATAGCAAATTGAGCCTTAACAAAAACTACTTTAGGTAAAGTATGTATTATGAAATTAAAAGTCAGATGGATGTATAGCTCACCATTACAGCAGCATCACACATGTTGAGCTGAGGAACTCCCGGCACAAGAGTCTTCTTATGTTCCTCGACAACGGGAGAGATTCTGCTCAGCACCTCCTGGTACTCCTGAGTCAAAACACTGCAATCACACAAAACATGCACAACCACACATGAAAAGACACAAATAATCACTAATTATGTGCTCTTGATAAAATCAACTAAAATGATTCAACTGCTGTGTAACGCTGCATTCACAAGTAAGTGGTAGAAAAACTGTCATATATTTCATTATAGCAGAATTACTGTCAGCAGCAGACTGCAGGTGATGTTTGTCATGTTTCATTGTTAATGAAATACTTTACTTAATTGAAAGATAGAGTTTTAGCATTTTGCACAGCATTATACTAAAACAGGAAGCCTCACTTTTTGTAAGGTTATAGATTCATTCCTCTCTGTTATATCACACAAATGATTCCAATTTACCTGATTAAATCCAGGTGACTCTCTGCACTTAAATAGTCCACCTACTGCTGTCCATCTTTTCTACTCATTAACAATAAAACAACATATGATTTGCCCTTGTTGCTGTGACAGGTGGTAAAAGCTGTCACAGCCAGAGGTGGCATAAGTTTTCATCCTCCTCTCATCGTCTATAGCCAGCATATGAAAGTAGCTTAAGTTAGGTGTGCTGTGGTATCTGCCACCAAGAACTTAGCAGCAGTTCCTTCTGTCAGATCAACCTTTGCTCTCCACTTGT
The DNA here is from genome assembly GCF_902500255.1 of Thalassophryne amazonica. Classification (NCBI taxonomy): domain Eukaryota; kingdom Metazoa; phylum Chordata; class Actinopteri; order Batrachoidiformes; family Batrachoididae; genus Thalassophryne; species Thalassophryne amazonica. Next base: position 114,263,900 of record NC_047104.1, on the reverse strand, counting down.
ATCAGTGACCCTCAACTGCCCATAACCCTGATGTTGGTTCACCAGTTTTCCTTCCTTGGATCACATTTTGCAGGTATTGACTACAACAGACCAGAAACATCCAATAAGAGCTGCAGTTTTGAACATGCTCTGGCTCAGTCATCTAACCATCACAATTTGGCCCTTGTCAAAGTCACTCACATCTTTAGGCACCCCATTGTTCCTGTTTCCAGTATGTCAACTATGAGGACAACTGAGGAAACTAAGCTTCAAATCAGCTATACAAATAATCAGTTAATCATTTAGTTTATAGTAATTTAATTTAAAGTTAATAGTAAAAAAGAGCAAGAAAAACAATTTTATAGCAGTTTCTCAGGAAACAGAAATATCTATTAGGGCCCCTTCACACATAGCATGAATGGGGCCGAATGGTGCACGAAGGAGGAATCGCATGCCATTCATGAAAAATCTGAGCCGCCTCTAACGTCTTGTACACCTGTCGCCACAACCATTCGTGCACACCAGCAGCCGAAAGACAGAGAGTGTCCTGTGAGTGTCCATTCGATCCTTCTCTCGGCAGGTGTCGGCCAAATCCCAGGTGCCACAAATGAACATCCAACACCACTCACGGAGCACTTAGGAAATGTGGGGCCATTCGCGCAGTCAGCATGAAAATAGAGAGCAGGCAACAACTTTTGAGCTAGCTGTGAAAGTTGTCTAAGTGGCCCACAACTGTGGTGTTGTGGCATATGTGACATGCCAGAGTGTGAGCTCTCCCCGTAACACGTGCCGTGCGTGACTGTTGCACCCCCCCCCCCCCCCCCAAGTGGCATGCGGGGGAGGGGGGCACACTTGCATGAAATGCTTATATGTATGTATAGACATGATCACATGGAGACCAGCCAGTCACCTCTGGGCACACACAGCACAGTAAAGTGCCTCTCAGGTGATCGTGAATGTCAAGCTCACATGTGGGTGGCATGATATTGATATCGCCAGCTGAATGTTCACAAGATCTGATGGTACATTTCTACTGGCACAGCCTGTCGAGGTGTGCACTGTGCCACTGCTGTGCTGCCACTACAGCCCGGCGCAAAGGCGATAAATGTTTTTATGTATTTCCACAGCAAGCACACACACGTGCTTCACGGTGGACTGTTGTAAGGTCATGTCCTTCAAAACACGGTATGTATTCTCCAGCTGTGACATCCAGGTCCAGAGATCTCAACAGCACCAGCAAGCGCAGACACGCCCCCCGTCTGTTCAGCCCACAGAACTGTCACTCTCCTATTCTTTGCTCTGTGATTAATTATTTTACTTATTTGTTATGTAATTGTGTATGTAGTTATTGTAGTAATTATTTTTATACCCGACTGGACATAATAAGACATAATGAGAGCGCACTGCTTCATTCATGTCATTTTATGACTGTACGTCTATGACCATGGGTCATACACAGAGGCACAAAGGGATCATACTGTATTATCCGCTCGATAAGCGGGATTAAATATTGGACAATATTATCACTTACTGAGGCGTTGCTGGGCCGGTAGCATAGATTTACATTTACGCTACCCGGCTATACCTGCCCGCAGTAGCGGGTGGTATTGGGATACCCGCCCACTGTGCATAAACTGATGACATCATAGCATGCAGCCCAAGAACTGTCCGCAGAGGAAAAGATGAAAAGGCGAGAAGTGTGTGTTGGTCCCAATATGGATATTACAGATGATTTTCTCATGGATAGTACGACAATGAACAGCAGCCAAAGCAGCCAGCTTGATGAGGATGCACTGGTGAATTTGAAGAGCAGCGTGGTACCAGCCAACACGACAAAATTTAAAGTGAGCCAACTTTTTATGTACGCATTTTCTGGGCGTCATGCATTTTGAAATTACATTAAATATTGTTAATGTGATTCTACATGTTGTGTATCTCAGTAAGTGATAATAATGCAAATAACATGCAACTGTCGTGCGGTATGCATTTTCAGAGTCCCTCCGTGCATGCCCAGTCGCCCAAAATGACCGATATTCGCCCGAGTTAGATGAATATCGAAACCATTGCAGCGTGGATTGTTCACACCTGCCTGAACGTGCGTCCCACCCAATGTCGGCTCGATGTTTTCTTGGTTCACTCATTCAGCCTGTTTCGCTGTGATTTGCCTTGATTTGTTCTTATTGGTGTTATGTGTGAATGGGCCCTTAATTTTGACTACCACCCCCCTCCACACACACACATACACAAACCAACATACCATTTCATCCCTCATATACACGGCTTAATATGGGTTCTAGTTTAAACTGGTGTAGCGTTGGTTTTGAGCTGTTACAAATGGTTGAAAACAGGTTTATATTTGATCTAAAATCATTTAAAGGGGTCATGCTGCACATAATCCATCTCATTTTTACATTTAAATATGGTCGGAGTTTTATGTTAGACATCCTATAAGTTCAACAACTGCATGTCCAAACTAACTGCTATCAACACAATGTACACATGAAAGGGCTCATTTGAGATGTTCAGTCATCCTTGGTGCAGGACAGTTTTAAAATCAGTTAATATTAACAGAAAAACAGCAAATTTTCATTTTTGATCAGCTGGTATTTATGCGTAAAACAATGACTAAATCTTAAAATGATACAGTTGTTTTTCTGTCAATCAAATAATTATTTCAGGTCTATGTCAGAGCTTTGCTCATTAAATCAGGGTGTGGCAGCATCGTCCCTTCGACATCAACAACAATAACAACACGAAGAGAAAGAGATCAAAGCACACAGGTCGTGCGCGGTGCCACAGCGGAGGAGCTGCAGGGTGAGCGATGCGACCTTTATCCCATCTCACGTCTCTCAATTACTACAGTTGGACAGCAGTGAGTCGGAGCACCTCTGTGCATTATTATATCCAGCGTGTAAAACACAGGGGCCCTGAAGGCTTTCAAAGGAACGCCGCTCTCAATAGGACCTGTAGGGTTAATGGGCTGTGTGTGTGTGTTGGGGGAGTGGGCGTCTGGTGGCGTGACACTCGGCTAGACAAATATCAGCAGTGCAATTACACTCCTGATACGCTCGCTGGCAGCACCTGTGCCAGCCTTCCATACTCCCTTCGCTGCAAAGCCAGCCCTCTGATTGGCCCCTGGGGAACGTGTGCATGTGTGTGAGGTGAAGTGTCAATTAGAGTAATAACCCCGGGCCCTGTCCAGCTCACACCTACCCTCGCTTTTAGATCTCCCACAGGGCAGCGCGGCTTCCTCCACCAGCCGACACCTGCTCCTCACCGCCGCCTCGGCCTTCTCCTTACTGGACATAAAGCAAACTGACCACGCTCAGTCTCTATGTGCACCACGTTCATAACGGTCTCCGCCGCCCTCGGTTAAAAAGCAGAATGCTTCAGCTATCTAAAATCTGGATCGGTGACAGAGATACTGCATTCTCTTCTTATCTCTGCCTGCTGCTTTCACTTCACTTTGTCATAAGTGATCAATCAATCAATTTTATTTATATAGCGCCAAATCACAACAAACAGTTGCCCCAAGGCGCTTTATATTGTAAGGCAAGGCCATACAATAATTACGTAAAAACCCCAACGGTCAAAACGACCCCCTGTGAGCAAGCACTTGGAAACAGTGGGAAGGAAAAACTCCCTTTTAACAGGAAGAAACCTCCAGCAGAACCGGGCTCAGGGAGGGGCAGTCTTCTGCTGGGACTGGTTGGGGCTGAGGGAGAGAACCAGGAAAAAGACATGCTGTGGAGGGGAGCAGAGATCAATCACTAATGATTAAATGCAGAGTGGTGCATAGAGAGCAAAAAGAGAAAGAAACACTCAGTGCATCATGGGAACCCCCCAGCAGTCTAAGTCTATAGCAGCATAACTAAGGGATGGTTCAGGGTCACCTGATCCAGCCCTAAGTATAAGCTTTAGCAAAAAGGAAAGTTTTAAGCCTAATCTTAAAAGTAGAGAGGGTGTCTGTCTCCCTGATCCGAATTGGGAGCTGGTTCCACAGGAGAGGAGCCTGAAAGCTGAAGGCTCTGCCTCCCATTCTACTCTTACAAACCCTAGGAACTACAAGTAAGCCTGCAGTCTGAGAGCGAAGCGCTCTATTGGGATGATATGGTACTATGAGGTCTCTAAGATAAGATGGGACCTGATTATTCAAAACCTTATAAGTAAGAAGAAGAATTTTAAATTCTATTCTAGAATTAACAGGAAGCCAATGAAGAGAGGCCAATATGGGTGAGATATGCTCTCTCCTTCTAGTCCCCGTTAGTACTCTAGCTGCAGCATTTTGAATTAACTGAAGGCTTTTCAGGGAACTTTTAGGACAACCTGATAATAATGAATTACAATAGTCCAGCCTAGAGGAAATAAATGCATGAATTAGTTCTTCAGCATCACTCTGAGACAAGACCTTTCTAATTTTAGAGATATTCCGTAAATGCAAAAAAGCAGTCCTACATATTTGTTTAATATGCGCTTTGAATGACATATCCTGATCAAAAATGACTCCAAGATTTCTCACAGTATTACTAGAGGTCAGGGTAATGCCATCCAGAGTAGGGATCTGGTTAGACACCATGTTTCTAAGATTTGTGGGGCCAAGTACAATAACTTCAGTTTTATCTGAGTTTAAAAGCAGGAAATTAGAGGTCATCCATGTCTTTATGTCTGTAAGACAATCCTGCAGTTTAGCTAATTGGTGTGTGTCCTCTGGCTTCATGGATAGATAAAGCTGGGTATCATCTGCGTAACAATGAAAATTTAAGCAATGCCGTCTAATAATACTGCCTAAGGGAAGCATGTATAAAGTGAATAAAATTGGTCCTAGCACAGAACCTTGTGGAACTCTATAATTAACCTTAGTCTGTGAAGAAGATTCCCCATTTACATGAACAAATTGTAATCTATTAGATAAATATGATTCAAACCACCGCAGCGCAGTGCCTTTAATACCTATGGCATGCTCTAATCTCTGCCTTGTAGGAATGGGGTCTAATAGACATGTTGATGGTTTGGATAAAGTAACTAATGAAAATAACTCAGACAGAACAATCGGAGAGAAAGAGTCTAACCAAATACCGGCATCACTGAAAGCAGCCAAAGATAACGATACGTCTTTGGGATGGTTATGAGTAATTTTTTCTCTAATAGTTAAAATTGTATTAGCAAAGAAAGTCATGAAGTCATTACTAGTTAAAGTTAAAGGAATACTCGGCTCAATAGAGCTCTGACTCTTTGTCAGCCTGGCTACAGTGCTGAAAAGAAACCTGGGGTTGTTCTTATTTTCTTCAATTAGTGATGAGTAGTAAGATGTCGTAGCTTTATGGAGGGCTTTTTTATAGAGCAACAGACTATTTTTCCAGGCTAAGTGAAGATCTTCTAAATTACTGAGACGCCATTTCCTCTCCAACTTACGGGTTATCTGCTTTAAGCTGCGAGTTTGTGAGTTATACCACGGAGTTAGGCACTTCTGATTTAAAGCTCTCTTTTTCCGAGGAGCTACAGCATCCAAAGTTGTCTTCAATGAGGATGTAAAACTATTGACGAGATACTCTATCTCACTCACCGAGTTTAGGTAACTACTCTGCACTGTGTTGGTATATGGCATTAGAGAACATAAAGAAGGAATCATATCCTTAAACCTAGTTACAGCGCTTTCTGAAAGACTTCTAGTGTAATGAAACTTATTCCCCACTGCTGGGTAGTCCATCAGAGTAAATGTAAATGTTATTAAGAAATGATCAGACAGAAGGGAGTTTTCAGGGAATACTGTTAAGTCTTCAATTTCCATACCATAAGTCAGAACAAGATCTAAGTAGGTCTGAAAATTCACAGAGAAACTCACAGTAATGACCAGGAGGACGAGAGATAACAACAAATAAAACTGGTTTTTGGGACTTCCAATTTGGATGGACAAGACTAAGAGTCAAGCTTTCAAATGAATTAAAGCTCTGTCTGGGTTTTTGATTAATTAATAAGCTGGAATGGAAGATTGCTGCTAATCCTTCGCCTCGGCCCGTGCTATGAGCGTTCTGGCAGTTAGTGTGACTCGGGGGTGTTGACTCATTTAAACTAACATATTCATCCTGCTGTAACCAGGTTTCTGTAAGGCAGAATAAATCAATATGCTGATCAATTATTATATCATTTACTAACAGGGACTTAGAAGAGAGAGACCTAATGTTTAATAGACCACATTTAACTGTTTTAGTCTGTGGTGCAGTTGAAGGTGCTATATTATTTTTTCTTTTTGAATTTTTATGCTTAAATAGATTTTTGCTGGTTATTGGTAGTCTGGGAGCAGGCACCGTCTCTATGGGGATGAAGCAACTTAACTCCAGTAAATGTGAGCAAAGGCAGATTCATCAAATAGATGCAACTATTAATTTTATGCTCACGAGTGTGCAAGCAAAGCATGCTCCATGGTCAGAGTGAACTTTCCTATTTTGTCTATTCACTGAAAGACTGCAGACCTCTAAATCAAAACCTAATAATATCATTTGTTTATGCCCCCTCTGCAAACAAATAATGAAAAGCCCACAGTCAGCACGGCTCATTATCATGATTAGAACCCTGAGCGTACTGGTGTACAGGCAAAAATCTGGAATAATAAGCAAGCTCTATGCAAATAGAGTCTTTTGATTTATAATGTATGGCACCCAGGGGGGATTGGAGCATTGCTCAGGTGTGTCACTACTCTGATTACTGATTCATAACACTACGGCTAGAACACACACACACACACACACACACACACACACACACACACACACACACACACACACACACACACACACACACACACACACACACACACACACACACACACACACACACACACACACACACACACACAGTAGCAGAAGGTGGGGGAATTAAGGAGACAATCAAATGCATCTGTCCTGCCTACCTCTCCCTCCCCACTCTTCTCCACCCCTGTGGAAATTGAGCACTTCAGCGAGGACTATTGATTGGGGACACGACAGCTTGGTGGCAGGCAGCAGATGAGGCCAGACGGTGCATGGCTGCCTGCAGTGTCAGGGCTGGGACTACGCTGGATGACTGTGGCTCCTGGGATGTGAGGTGATGGAGGTGGAGGAGGGAAGTAGGATGAGTTAAATGCAGTGCCTTAGGTGACGGAAGAGAATGGCAGAATAGGAGGCTTCGAAAAGATCCAGTGGAGGCAAAATTACTGAGCAACTCTGCTATTTTCAGACCAGGACTTCATGACCTGAAAGCACTTTTAGACTAAAGATGCCTTGACACTTGCACGACTTTGATCCGCGCACTTGCATGCACTCTGCTGTGCAGTAGAGTAAACTCATCGCAAACAGTTGTAAATTGTGTGCAGCTTTGTGCAAGTGTGCAAAGAAAATTTTGAAATGTTCAAAATCTCCATCACGCATTAATTACATGAAATTCATGTGAACATGATGCAAACAATTAAAAAACACTGCGTCTGAGTGCGAGTCATTGCATCCATGCACCGCATCACAGCGCAACTTCAGACTGCAGGCTTACTTGTAGTTCCTAGGGTTTGTAAGAGTAGAATGGGAGGCAGAGCCTTCAGCTTTCAGGCTCCTCTCCTGTGGAACCAGCTCCCAATTCAGATCAGGGAGACAGACACCCTCTCTACTTTTAAGATTAGGCTTAAAACTTTCCTTTTTGCTAAAGCTTATAGTTAGGGCTGGATCAGGTGACCCTGAACCATCCCTTAGTTATGCTGCTATAGACGTAGACTGCTGGGGGGTTCCCATGATGCACTGTTTCTTTCTCTTTTTGCTCTGTATGCACCACTCTGCATTTAATCATTAGTGATCGATCTCTGCTCCCCTCCACAGCATGTCTTTTTCCTGGTTCTCTCCCTCAGCCCCAACCAGTCCCAGCAGAAGACTGCCCCTCCCTGAGCCTGGTTCTGCTGGAGGTTTCTTCCTGTTAAAAGGGAGTTTTTCCTTCCCACTGTAGCCAAGTGCTTGCTCACAGGGGGTCGTTTTGACCGTTGGGGTTTTACATCATTATTGTATGGCCTTGCCTTACAATATAAAGCGCCTTGGGGCAACTGTTTGTTGTGATTTGGCGCTATATAAAAAAAAATTGAATTGAATTGAATTGAACTCATCTGAACAATTATAACGAGATGTTAAATGTATCAAGAACATAATTTTACAGCTGCTCATAAGAAGGAATGAACATGCAACTGTTTTACCAAACCATTACAATATAAACATTACAAATAATTACCTTTTAGATGGTTCCAAATGCATTCTCCATCTCATGAAGTGCAGGAAAGAGAGAGAAAGAAAAGTTGCAGATGAAATGGCCCTCTGTAATTCCGGAAGTGATTAGAGGTGTTTTCAACAGCCAATGGTTAATGCACTACAAAATAATTATTTTATATACGCAGTGTCCAGCACACAAAGCACGGCATCCAGCTGGGAACAAAGTGGGTGGGATTGTCATAACAAAGTACGTGCAAGTGCGCAGATCAAAGTCATGCAAGTGTCAGGGCACCTTAAGTTAATAAGGCACCCTGACACCTTAAGTTAATAATAATGCTCCATCAAATATATTTACCATCATAATTGTCAGTAATTGATTGAACAATGCCATGGAAGAGGAAGTGTACAAAGAGCACAGATAAGCTTGATGAGGCAAGACATTCGTTCATCAGTGCATGATGAACAAGAAGGAACGGACCATGAGACTGATTGTCTTATGCTGTGTGATGAGGCGAGACATTATTTCATCAGTGCAGAGACTGACTGTGGGACAATGGGACTGTATGTAAGTGGCATGAAAACTGAATGTACTTGTATTTGCCTTCAGACCTACACTCTCTATGACATGTCCCTTTAAAGTTTTAAATAATCAAAAGATGCAAAAACTGAAACCTGTTTTCCCTGGTGTCTCATTTGTTGTCTGTGTCAGAGAGTTTTTAGGTAATTTTCCTAACATATTTTGGTCCTTTGAGCCGGATGTCAAGACCTCTCCAGGACTGGGGACAGATTTGATGGCAAACTGAAACCTGTGCACAGTGGAGTCTGGGGCTTGGGAAAGACTGCCGCTCTGAATTGAGTGATCAAGGCCAGCTGGTCGATCTTGAAGCAGTCCTGTGAGAGTGACGACATACCGACGGTATCATATGAGACAACCAGGGTAAGTACAGCACACAGAAAGCAAATAAGAGTCAGGGACTCCAAAGACAATTAAGACAAATAGGAGTCGGGGACTCTGAAATGTGACTGGGTCATTAGAAAAAAAAAGTGAGTAAGTTTTGAAAAAGATAACTCCATGTGACATGTAAAAAGTTTTGAGAGTCAGGGACTCCAAAGAACATTAATACCAATTGCAGAAGAACACACAGAAAAAATAATAAAAAATAATAATAATTATGTGTGATGGAAGATTGTGGTGGAAGTAGCGAAGTCACTGTCAAGTCATTCTCAAGTTATCAATCTGCAAGTCCCAAGTCAGCTTGCAAACAATTGGTGGTCATTATGACTTGAGACTTGACTTGGGACTTACTGATTCATGACTTGAGAGTGACTTGATGGTGACTTCATCCCACCTCTGCTAGTTACTTTATTAGTTACTTTCAGTAGCTGCCAACATCAATCAATCAATCAACTTTTTTTTTATATAGCGCCAAATCACAACAAACAGTTGCCCCAAGGCGCTTTATATTGTAAGGCAAGGCCATACAATAATTATGAAAAACCCCAACGGTCAAAACGACCCCCTGTGAGCAAGCACTTGGCAACAGTGGGAAGGAAAAACTCCCTCTTAACAGGAAGAAACCTCCAGCAGAACCAGGCTCAGGGAGGGGCAGTCTTCTGCTGAGACTGGTTGGGGCTGAGGGAAAGAACCAGGAAAAAGACACGCTGTGGAGGGGGGCAGAGATCGATCACTAATGATTAAATGCGGAGTGATGCATACAGAGCAAAAAGAGAAAGAAACAGTGCATCATGGGAACCCCCCCACAGTCTACGTCTAAAGCAGCATAACCAAGGGATAGTCCAGGGTCACCCGATCCAGCCCTAACTATAAGCCTTAGCGAAAAGGAAAGTTTTAAGCCTAATCTTAAAAGTAGAGAGGGTATCTGTCTCCCTGATCTGAATTGGGAGCTGGTTCCACAGGAGAGGAGCCTGAAAGCTGAAGGCCCTGCCTCCCATTCTACTCTTACAAACCCTAGGAACTACAAGTAAGCCTGCAGTCTGAGAGCGAAGCGCTCTATTAGGGTGATATGGTACTACGAGGTCCCTAAGATAAGATGGGACCTGATTATTCAAAACCTTATAAGTAAGAAGAAGAATTTTAAATTCTATTCTAGAATTAACAGGAAGCCAATGAAGAGAGGCCAACACGGGTGAGATATGCTCTCTCCTGCTAGTCCCCGTCAGTACTCTAGCTGCAGCATTTTGAATCAACTGAAGGCTTTTTAGGGAACATCACTCCCCTGCCACCTCAACATGAAAATGATAACCCATTTTGCCAGTTTTGCTACTTTACAGTCACCCTTTCTTGACTTCACTGAACATAAATACTTGTTTTTAAAAAAATAAAATAAAGTCAGTCTTTCTCGACCTCATATTTAACTGTTGATGGCACTGTGACGGTAAAACTTGCAATTTCTAACCTACATTGTCTATAAATGTAACTTAAATTCATTCTAACACTCACTTAAATTCTCTCTAAACATTTTAGTTGTTGAAATTATTATTATTATAATTAGTATTAGTAGTAAAAAAGCTTCAAAATTGGACCTTTAATCTAGGGGTGTTGTCTAGATTCTCCCCTGCTTTGGCGTTTGAGCAGGAAGAATGGATAATGTTTATTTATGCAGAAAACACGACCAGATTAGCAGGTAAGAAAGTTTTATCAGTATTTTTATGTCCTGTCACCCTCAGAAAGAGTTTAGGTGCATTTGGGTGGAAAAAAGTGTTAGTTGTTCATGCTAGAGGTGGGCGATACCGGGAATTTTGGTTTTGATCCGATACCAAGTAAATACAGGCCCACTATCGCCGATACCGATAATTTTTCATATTTAAGATTCATAGATCCAATGGATCCAAAAGACCTAAGATAGAATTTTGCCAAACATTGTACGTGACAACAAAATAGTTTATTATCACAATCAAATTTTTGTTTAAAAAAAATATAACTCAACATAACTTAAAACAAAATCTCCTGAGGTAGAGGGCTGACAAACCACAATACAAGGGTACGCTGCTCCATGTTGTGTGACACAGCGCAGCGCTGCTCTTACAGACAGAGAGTAGACTTTGATGAATCCGCGTGCACAGCAGTCAGTGCGGGAGAGGAAAAAAAGCTTGAGTATCGATCTTTTTACACGAGGATCATTCAATATCAATACCAGTGTTGGTATCGATATTATCGATGTTAGAATCGATCCGCCCACCTCTAGTTCATGCATCACGGATCAGCTGTTTTTAGCGAGGAGACAGAGCGGCTCAGCTCAGAGTTTTAAATAAAGAGGGAAAAAAGAGCGTAAAAATATCTTTATAAAGCTCAGTGCAGGTGTGCTGTCATCACTGCGCTTTGAGACAGGGTTGGTGACCCCGAGATACAGAATTGAACAAAAGCTCATAATGGTCAGTATTTGTGATTGATGATGAAATCACAAAGCAGGGGTCACCAGCCCTGTTCCTGGAGAGCCCCAGCCCTGTATGTTTTCCACATCAACCTACTCAAGTCACACCTGTTTTTTTTTTTTAAGTGGTGTCTTCCACCTGTTGATTGGCTGAGCACATATGATAGAGTTAACTGCCTGGAAGTGAAACAGGGAGAGTTAGAAAACATGCAGGGCAGGTGCTCTCCAGGAACAAGGTTGGTGACCCCTGCACTAGAGTTTGGTGGCTGGTCAACTGGTTGGGAATTCATATACAGCAGTCATGGCTTCCACTAACTTTTGAGGTGGGACATTGTCCTGATGAAACAAAAACCCCTTCATCAACTTTCCTGGACATCTGGTCTTGATAGCCTCTTGTAGCTACCTCAGAAAGAAAGTATAGCACTAGTCATCTATCATATGGCCTTTTAGAATGTCACCCACAAACACAATCCAGCACCTTCCTTGTAGACTAAATAACCTTGGAATTCTTTGAAGGGATTTCCACTGCACAGAATATCTTTACCTCTGGCTGAAAGTGATGAACCCACACAGTGAAGCCACAGAGAGCAACAATTATCTGAGTAGTAAACACAGGACACCTTCTAAAGTCTGGCAATGTGTGAGTGTGTCTGAAAGCATTACCACTGAGGCAGACAACTGGTACTTTCCCAAAAAGTGTTAGCCTTTTTGGGCTTTGGAATAATTTAGATCAACAAAATTTATACTTTGCTGACCCAACTGTCACCCACAACCAATGGTCTTCAAAAATAATCATGTCCAGGGCTCAACATCCCACTGACCCAATTATTATGTGCAAGTACAGTCTTTTGTCTTTTGTTTTGTTTGAGTGCAAAGTATTCATCTGTTTCCTGACAAAAGTATGTAAATATTTGGGGGGTGGGGGTGGAAGAGACAGGTTCTCATGGAGTGGGGGGTGGAGGAGACAGGTTCTGATGGAATGTGGCTGCTTTAAAACCATCTAAAAATCCATCCACATTGGAAATCGAGAAAAATCACCAGTGATTACTGGTGATCACTTAACAGAGCTCTTTTGGGACAATCATTCTTGTTAAAAACTATTAATCAGTCATTACATGTACATGTGTTCAGGTTGGTTCTGTCTCATCATCCTGCAAAATGAAACATCCAGTATATTTAAGAGCTATAACTAACAGAAACAGCTGTTTATACACTGTCCATGGGCCAAGCAGATTTTCAACACCACTTAAAGGGATTAACCAACACGTGTAATCCAGCCTCAGTATGCCACGGCCTACACAAAAATGTATGATGGCCTTCCCAGAGTGGCAGATATAAGCAGGTAGGGGTCAGTGAAGGGTTACACAAGGAAAATGAAACTGACGTCACCATTTTTGCTGCACTTACCCCATAACTCCATAACATTCAGTCATAGATTGTCCAAACTATACAACATTTATGGAATCTTTATGAACAGACAAATAATGTGGTCTACTTTTCAATATGATTGGAGTATTTCAAATGTTGACCCCTGTGGAATACTTCACTGCCCCCTAACTGGCTCCAGCTGACACACTGGGATGGACAGCATACATGTTTGTGGAGCCCATGGTATACCGAGCCTGGATTGTAAGTATTGTTTAGCCCTCTTAAGTCTTACCGATTAGTTCAAAACTGACTGCACGTTGTCCTAATATGCACATTGTCCAACTCCTACTAAATTGCACTGTGCTCCTCTGTGACTGCAAATCGTGCATGTGTGTGCACTTTGCTGTATCACACCCTGCGACAGTAGTGAAGGTATGTGAGCAGACAGGTCCTACATCATCTTAAGTGGCTCTTTAGGTGCAGACAGAGATTAATGACAACCAAGCAGCAAGTCCAGCTGGGGGACAGAGGAGCACACGGACAAAACGCGCACATGCGTGTGGGCACGCGTTCTCCTATACAAAGACATGTAAATAGGAAATAAGAGGGTTGTCCCAGAGGACATCAGCTGAGTGGTGACAAGTAAAGAGAGAAAAGCAGAAAAGACAAATGTTTTCAGGGGAGGGACAATGGACAGTGCAGATTAAAGCGCATACAGCTAGATGTGCACGTGGCATTGCAAATCAACCCAATGACCCCTCTGTGCACATGCATTTTTGCTTCGTGCCTGTGCACAGTCCAGCAGTACAACACATGGGTGCATATTGATTGATTTTCCTTTTAAAAAAATTCCTCTGAATGGGAAAGCTTAAAGGTGGGCAAATGAAAAACAACATGAATGTTTTATCATCCAATCTCACGTTCGGAATGAAAGGAACAGGAGGTAAAGAAAAGAGGAGGCCAGAAATACGAAAAGCAGAGCTGCAGGAGGAAGAGAAAGGAAGGTCAATCAAGACACTTTTACAACCAGGAGGAGCTAAAATGGACAAAAATATGCCTTCACTGAACTATTTTGTTAAAGTTGGCCTAATCAGTTTATCTCTTAAAATCTTGCATCATATCACACCAATAAAAAGAATGTTTTCTCTTTATTCCCTAATATTTGGAAGGTGTCTGTTGGTGTCAGTGCTGCTGCTCTGCCGTTCGACGACACAGAAATGCACAAATCTCCATTAACCAGCACTTGCTCTCAATTCAGACCTGAACAATTTATTGTGCAATTTTAACCTACGCCGGAGCGCTGGAGGTTTGAGAAGCCGATAACGATCTTTAAGGAGCTGTTTGTAATCACAAAGAAGGTCTAACCAGATGCACCCTGGCTGAGCAGATCAATCCTCCGCCTCATCTTTCATGCCATTCCTGCAGCATCGATCCCGCACACAAACCAGCTCTCTGTCCTCACCCCTCATTCCCCAAACTCTCTATTGTCTTGCTCAGTTATCACCACTCATTGTCCTTCTTCTGTTCTCCTCTTCCTGTGCCCAGGTCCAAAATCAAAGTTCGACACTCTGACTTACTCAATGGGGTATTTTTCTCCAGGATCACGCCCCAGGTGGAAAATGATGGGCTGCAGCGTGTGTTCTTTTTGAATGTGGGTGGTCACACCTGGAACTTCTTCACCTGGACAAAAGTTGATACCCTGCCAGATAAAACACACACAACGCACACCAGTTTATCAATATGTTCCCATACATATGTACATGTTGATCAATTTTACATCATTAAAGTCAAAAGAAGAATAAAATTAAGGATAATTTAAGTAAAAGTGTGAGGCAGAAATGACTGGGTCTCCCAAGGTGTATTTGTAGGGGGTTCTGCCCTAGCTTCTTTTTGACAGTTTTCATTTCCTGTTTCCTTTATGTGAATTGCTTTATAGTATTCTTTTTCGTAGTGTTTTCCTGGTACTGATCAGTTTTGCTCTCTCCGTGTTCGTTGATTAATATATATGTCACGTATGAGTCCTCACCATCTCGTTTACATCCTTCAGACTTTATTTTTTAGTAAATGCTTCTGGGCAGCATTAGCATGGTTAAAAACATTCAGCTTCTTTGGAGCTTCGCCCCCCCAAACGCTCCAACTACGGCCCTCTTAACCCCACGCCATTTTAAGCATCTATATTATAATAGCCAAGTGGCTTCTGTGTGTGTGTGTGTGTGTGTGTGTATATATAACTTCGATCACGCAAAAATCAGGGAGAGCTGACATTTGCCATTTGGCATGCTTATGTATTTTGAGTCAAGGATGAACGCTGTGAAAACAGGAAGTTTACAGAACAAATATTTTTAGAGAACTTATCAATTTTAGCTAACCAATAAACAATGGATGCTGTGCTGCATTTTTTTTTTTAAATGTTGTTATTGTGGTTTATGTAAGTTGAACAGTGTTGTTAGTGTTATTGATTTATTGTGTTTTTGTAGTTCAATTGGTTATTCACTTTAGATAAGTCTCATTTTGCTCTTACCATAAATGACTTAAGTTTCATGTTGGTTCCATGAGTGAAAACTGTAGTGGTTTCAATGCCTTCAGCCACTGTCTTTATTTGTCAAAATAAAACCACCTGCTTACAGCAGCTTGTATTATTAATTTATTGGTGCCATTTATGATTTGTTTGCCACATTGGACCCAGTGTATGGTTTTTATCTTACATATGTCTCATTTGCTCCTTTTGGATTGCCTTTTGGAAATGGTTACCTGTGTCCTCTAGGGAATTCTGTCTTTTTGGGTCCCAACGTATGCTTATAATGTTACAGTATTTGAATCAAATGTCCAGTGTGAGCGACTTAGAGGGTTTCACATTAATAACTCAAACACAGATATAAAAGATTTGCATAGTCCTGGTCAGAATTATTGATAACCCTGAATTTTAAGTACAGAGTTTAAAATATGTTCAGAAATAAATTCAGTTGAAACAATTTGATACAATCAGAATGTTTTTAAACTTTCCAAAATAACTAAGCAACAACAAATGCTTTCATGCAGTGAAACAGAAAGACCAAGCCAACAATTTCACATTCTTTTCTTTGGACAAGTCAGATGATGGATACTTAAACATTTCTAAATCACTGACTATGTTTGGGACTTCTTTTCCATTACACCTTAAGTAATACAAACAGTATTGTTCTGTGTGGTAACTCTGTGTGGAATTGGCAGTTCTGAAAAACTTGTTGACCATGCAAGGAGGAGACTACTGAGGGAAGCCACCAAAACACCCATAACAATTCTGAAGGATAGGCTGTGGCTGTGACCAGAGAAACTGCACATAACACAACTTTCTGACTGTTGCATCACCACTTATACAGCTTCATGGTGGAGTCAAATAGCAAAGGATTTTCTTTAAAAAGATGCGAAATCTCAGCTACAGTTTGGCATCAAATGGGAGAGTCTAGATTTGTCCTCTATTCTTATATTAAAATACTGGCTGCTCTAATCCAGCATGAAACTGTGATGGGTGAGGAATCAGACAAACGTACCTATTTCCTCACTAGTTTCTTTCTTACAATGACTATCACTTGTACAGTTTAAGTCAACAATTTTTTATAGGGTGGGCCAATAAAATGTTACCACTTTTTGATCGTACACAAGTTTTTGAAATGATAACTTATTCGAAAATTTTATTTACAGACTTGTAACAGAAGCATCAAATTAACATTTGATATCACTTTGTCTCTTGTTTTCCACACAGTTCAGTAATTGATGACATGTTCAATCCACGCTTCTCTTCTTTGGATTACAGCTGCAACACGCACATTGAAGTTTGTGATGACGTTGCCACATATCTCAAGACTGTTTTGTTTTATCCAATCATATTGGCGTATCATTTATAGGTATATGATAACAATTTATACATCACAACAATTTGTTTCTTTAAATACTACTGCAGTGTCTGTAGGAAGTATGTATTCCTATAGAAAAGTGGGAGTTTTGTTGACAATCTTTGTTGAAGCTGGCACATGAGA
This sequence comes from Thalassophryne amazonica, assembly GCF_902500255.1. Taxonomy (NCBI): domain Eukaryota; kingdom Metazoa; phylum Chordata; class Actinopteri; order Batrachoidiformes; family Batrachoididae; genus Thalassophryne; species Thalassophryne amazonica. The sequence continues at coordinate 114,246,929 of NC_047104.1, read as the reverse complement.
ACATTCCGCCTTGTGATAATAAAGCAAGAAGCGCCTGTGTGTGAGTGACATATCTCTGAGTGTTTGTGTATTAGTCATTTCTTTAATTTATTCCTTCCATCTCTCCCCTGTGAACCCGTTAGAGATAGGCATCTGTTTAAGGTAGAGAGTGACTCATCTTTGTCGAAGGTGGTGCGTGAGAACGTTCCGTCTTGTGCCAATAATGATGACGACTTCAAAATAAAGGTATTGAAAATGAATCCCCCAAATTTTCCTAATAAAGGATGCACATCATCATGCCATGTGAAAGCCATTTCCCAAAAGCTGAGGTCGACCTGACAAACAGTAAGAGAGATAAACAAAACACATACATCCATACATCTTGCGTTGCCTTATAGATAGATGAAACATTCTCCACAGATTACTTTCTATATAATTAGTGTGAACAGTGATGTAATTATCATATTTATTAAAACATGATAGATGTATCATATGTACTGTATCTTGAAGCTAGTGTATCATTACACCCCTATTAATTTCTGACCACATTTAAATTCCACACTTAAAGCTCCAGTGTGTAGGATTTAGTGCCATCTAATGGTGAGGTTACAGAATACATTATGCCCTTGCCTGTCACAATTTTGTTTTCCTTCATGTCTTTGCTTCTCTGCTGACAGACATTCCTGTTCCCTTGCCTCCTCTTATTGCAAGTAAAATGCGTGAGCTCCCTTTTCATAAAAATGAGGGTTCTCGAAGTTGTTAGCCTGCACTAGCGACCAGTAGACAATATATAGAGAAGCAACCACTGACTGCTCTTCTTTTTCTTCAGTCTGTCAACCGCACTGCAAAATGTGAAAGGCATAATCAATATGTCCCTTTTAGGCTACTGTACGGGCAAGGCACTCTAACATGGGCATCTCTTCATGAGGGGTGCTGCTCCCATGTAGACCTGAAAAGCTCATACTAAGCTTATGAAAACACATTCATTCATGCATTGTTGCATGTCATATACCCTAATAAACAGATGGTTATGAATGCTATATTCCATTTCTGCAAATACACACCCCTAAATCTTATATACTGTGATTTTAAAACTGAGACCAGGACTATATTACCACTGGCCTCATTCACAAACAGATCAGGATGTTTGGAGAGAGGTGCCTCATACGTGTACATTCCTATTAGTACAGCATACACACCCTTTCCCCAGTCTACCGAGTTATTTATACAACTTCTGTGGATACATTATGAAGAGGTTCAGCTCTCTCTCGGTGGTGCAGGACTGCCTTTTATATCTTCATGCCTTCTCCCCTGATTCCCAACTCCATTTTCACGGGTCTCGCCAACTGACTGAGTCACATGCACTCCTCCAGATCCCCCTCGGAGAGCTGCCTCTTCTTCAGCACACAAACACACACTTTTTGATGAGCACAGCTAATATTGAGAAAGCGTTCATCTGTAAAGAACTCTTGCTGGCCCCCCTCTGAGACCACTCAACAGAACACCTTAAAATACATATGAGGTAAGGTGAACACATACCCCCCACTTCGCAGAACATCTCTGGGTCCAGGCCTGTCTTCAGAAGGCAAAAAAGAAAAAAAAGAGGAGCTTTCTGACTGTGTCTGTTATATCTTAGACGTAACAGCAGGAACGCCATGTGTGCCCTGACACTAATGCTGTGGATACAACTCTGCTGCTTTAGACTGAAGCACAGCTGTTGCTATTACAAGATAAGAAGCAAAACCAACCAAGGGTGGCAAGATGGAATGTGAAAAAGGATCCAAAGTGGGGGTAACTTCAGATTGGAATGAAAGTAACTACACCTCTATAAATCTGTAAAACTACACTGGAAAATCTCTCATATTTAACAGAAGATTTTATACAAATAATGAATGGTTATGAGTTCAATGGAACAAATATTTCATGAGGTGAAAGTTGGAATGTACCATTCGCCTCATTGAATGGTACTTTCCAACTTTCACCTCATGAAATATTCGTTCCACTGAAAGGATGTAAAAACATTCATTATTTGTTTTATGTAATGGCTAAAATAGATCCTTGTCATTTGATATTAATTTATGAACAACAGAAATGAGACTTACATTTTGGTGTGCGTCACTGGTGCTTTGACATCAACAATCCAACACAAAATTTACCCAGTTGTGGACAAAACAAAATTCAGTCTGTTACCATATAGGAGTAAAGGATGGAAGGATGGATGGGGGAGGTAATGGTCTAGTGGTTAAGGCGTTGGGCTTGAGATCAGAATATCCTTGGTTCAAATCCCAGCCTGACTGGAAAATCACCAAGGGCCCTTGGGCAAGGTCCTTAATCTCCTATTGCTCCCGGTGTGTAGTGAGCGCCTTGTATGGCAGCACCCTGACATCAGGGTGAATGTGAGGCATTATTGTAAAGCGCTTTGACCATCTGATGCAGATGGAAGAGCTATATAAATGCAGTCCATTTACCATTAAAGAAACTGGTGAAATAAACCAGAAAGTATTTACATTTAAGCAGCTGAAAACAGAATTTGGATTTAAAAAGACTCAAAAGGACTAAATGATTATCAAAATAGTTGTTGATTAATTTAATAGACTATTAATCATTGTAGCTCTACCTCACAATGCAAGTTGTATGCCTCATCTGACCTGAACACGGTTGACGTACAGCTGAAAACATGACTCTGTAGGTGTTGGGAAAGTGTAGGAACACGGACCCACAACAGGGGGCGCAAATGAACGGACAATGGAGTAAGTCAAAATAACAACGCTTTACTGTTGTGAATGTGCACAACGAATACAACCAATTACAGAAATGGACAAAAGTCAATACACAAAGGTGTCGTGTGGGCAGGCTCGAAGATAGGAGACGCCTCTCCAAGGTAAGACCGGAACCACACGGCTTCCTCCGCCACAGGACCCCGGGAATACTGGAGCCGCCAAGTCCCGAACTCCCAGGTGGCCACTGCCTCCGCGTGTCGGACCTGGTACTGCTGGCGAGGGAAAAAGAACAGTTAGATGGGGGCGCGTTTGCACCCAGAACTCCGAACGGCAGGAAAGGTACCTCCACCTCTCGTTGGAACAGTAAACCAATAACTAGCTCAGTCAAAACTGTGTACTCAGTAGGCTTTGATATGTTACCTCTCTGGTAGAAACGATATCTCGGCAATGAGGTGGAGATGCCGTCCTGCTGATATACCCCACTGATGATTGCCGGCAGCTGTCTCAGGTGATGGGTGACAGCTGTCACCGAGGCTGCTCCCGTGAGGCGGCGGCGCCCTCTGGTGCCTGGAGCCCGCACTCCAGGCAGGGCGCCCTCTGGTGATGGTGGGCCAGCAGAACCTCCTCTTCAGCGGCCCACACAACAGTAGGTCCTGTTAGTGTGAAAAAACTAAGCAGTAGGACAACAGATATCAGAGGAATATGTACCACTGTCATTGGACATGTAAAGGTCGACCTAATGACAACAAGAAAGAATGACTTTACTGCGAAAGAAATGTATTCGTATTGATGAATTTCAGTCTTTTATTTTATATATGTTAGCAATGACGCACCCCCCGTAAATTGGAAATAAGGAAATATTTTTTGTTTAATGTATTTAACCTGATTTTAAAGTGAATCAGGTATACGTCAGTGTCAGTTTTGACACTAAGCCCGCTTTTTTTGAAAACTAAAACGTGATTTCAATCTTTAAAATTGGAAAATAAATAATAAAATTAATGTCACAAACATATCATTAAAGTGTTCACTGAAGATCCTTCAATGCTTTTTGGGAATCCAGGATGTCCCATCTGCCTCATTTCTGTGGATTGTTTTTAAACATACTGTTTTGTTTTTTTTTGTGGCCATTGCTGGAAAATCTGAAGAATGTTACCTTCTTTACTTGCTCCAAAGATTTCATTTGTGAAATGCTGCACTACGGAACAGCACAGTATTCACCTCACCTGACTACACCAGGTGATTTCACTGATTAATATCACTTTGAGCAGATGGAATCAGTTAACCAGTGAAATCACCTGGTGTAGTCAGTGGCTGCAAAGAAAACCTGCGCCCTCTTGGCCCTTTCTAGAACAAGTTACCCACCCCTGATCTATTTATATTCTCTTTATCATTCTCTATTGATTCTGTTTAAAAAATGATCATCTGCAGCACTGGAAGTACTATACGCTATAGCAACCCATGTGGATAAGACGGCAGATGAGGACTGCAACACAGACACACAGATTGGATCTGGCCACTTGCTATATATAATTTGGACAGTCAGTCAGTCACATCAGATTTTAATCAGATATGCAATCAATCCAATTTGAAGTGCCAGTCTGAACAAATACATGCCCCTTTCAGATAATACTGTTGTGTGTTGGGGGGTTTGGCTGGTTGTTTTTGTGTTGTTTTCTTTTCTTTGCTCTCCAGGTGGTATGCAAACTGGTTTTTGTCTGTGGAGACGGTGCTGGCAGAAGAATCCTTCACCCTCATCAACATTATTGGCTGCACTTGTGGAGGATGTCCACGTGCAGGCCTAATGACTCACTGCACCTGTGGATGATGCTCATGTGCAGACTTAAGGACTTTCAGCTGAAGCAGATAATTAGATGGCGTTCTGCATTTAAGCCATGAGTGGTTCAAGCAGAACTGCCGGGAACTCGACCTTGTGACTTTCGTTTGTGAGACGCTGAGGACCGCGCCTGGGTTTGACACATCGTGCCTGTGAAGGAGGACGGGTGAGGGACACATGCTGTCAGCACAGATCAGAGGTGATTGATTGTCTGAATAAGTGTTAATAGTAATTTGGTATTTTGTTACGCAGTATATTTGAACACTGATGAGAATTGTGCAGCTCGCTTCTCACGGCCGTGGCGTGCGGACTGATGATCCTCCACCTGTTGTGAGAAGCTGCTCATTTACATAAAGCTTAAATTCAGACCTGAATGTGTTGCTGATAGCGTGTGCCTTTGAAGGATATTAGTTGTAGCTGTTGACTTACCTCACCTCTTCTATCCTTCACAGAGTCAGTTTGTCGTGTCCACCTGGGGGGGTGTTTGGCGGTGAATTTGAGTCCAGAAGCGCCGGGCTTCGATCCCTTTGGGCGCTGGTGAGCGCGCCGTCCTTCACTCCGCCAGACAAACCGTATCTTATGTTGTACACAAGTATTGCACAGAAAGGGAAATAAATGTTTTGTGTTTGGAACCGCTTTCTGGTTATTTAGCGCTGGGTTCAGTCAGACGCTTGTCCGCTCCTCAACCCACGTCGGCACATAACAAATACCATGCCTTCTAAGTAAAATAAGGGACAGAAGCTCTGAAACTGAAAAAATATTAGCTGAAAGCAAAAGAAAGATGCAAATTGGGGAAAAAAAATGTATGAATAAAAACAAACCAGAAAATATTCCAAAATATCAAATATCAAAAGATCAAAGTTATATTCGCATTGGTGAGGGGGACAATGCCAAAACTGCAAAATACATTATTGTGTTTTTAAAAGTCCAAAATAAAAATATGGACGGTCAATTTCATTCATTTTTGTTTCCCTCAGTAGGAACAAACTTAAAGTCCCAAATTTAATCCCATACTGCACACTGCTGAACACCGTGCGGCCTCAGTCTCACTTATAAAACATGAATCTATGAATATAATAAATAAGGCATGAAGCTATATTTTGGCAAAACACCTGAGCACCTGTGACAGTAGAATTTGTAGCTGCAGAAAGAAGTCACACATGTATCAGTGTCAAGGCGATTTTTTTTTTCTCTTTTAGTATAGTCACAACAGTTAAACCTTCTCAAATTCTTAATGACAGGTGCACAAAGTGTATTCTACAAATCACAAATCAAGAAACATGCACTCAGTTTTGCTGCAAATACTGCAGCAAATATGATGCAAAAACATATTCACACATTTGTATAAAAAATGTGAAATCATGGGGAGAAAATTAATCAGCCAATTTTAAAATGGCTATTAAAGCTATAGAATAAAGCTATAGGGCCTCTCAAATTTCACATCACCAAAAAAATTAAGTTTCTGCTGAAATCCAAGCATTATAATGTAGGTTTATTTTTGTAATATGTTGCAAAATTACAGCCCATTTTAATTAAGAGGTCATATTTATCGGGGGGGGGGGGGGGGGGAATTCCATAGTGAATATTATGTTTTCTGTTATCACCATCATGCAGAGTAACTGCAGGAGGAAGTGGGTGTGCACATGTGTGAGGTTTTGAGATTACCTGTCACTCACCTTACATCAACAGACATACAATTTCATGCAAGTCATTTCCATATCTACCAAAGTTGGTCATAGCATCTGATCCCTTGATTTTCTCCCCCTCAGGGGTTGAAATTCTAATTTGGTTCCAGACTGTTGTGTGGGCCGCTGAAGAGGAGGTACTGCTGGCCCACCACCACCAGAGGGCGCCCTGCTTGGAGTGCGGGCTCCAAGCACGAGAGGGCGCCAGACCCAGAAGAAGTGACAGCTGTCACTCGTTCATCATCACCACCATAAAAGCCGGACTGCAACTCCACCTCCCCGCCGAGAAATCGACTACCATTATCAAGGTAATTTCTCTGTGAACTTAAGACTGTATATCTGTCTAAACTCTTCTTTGCAGCCGTTTTCCTGTCGGTGAGACTCGTCTGTGGAGGTGGCGTTTGAGGTGTTCAGCGACGGCTTCGCAACACCTCCCACCCAGATAAGTGCTCAAACAGGAGCTGCACGAGTGTGTGCTTGGAGGTGGAGGCGCTTCCTCCCTCGCTAACTGTGGATTTACTGAGTGTGCGGACTCACACTCACTCATCATATTTCTGCTTTCTGCCAGCAGTACCAGGGTCGACAGCCGAAGACAGAGGCCACCTGGGGACTCGGGACTTGGCGGCTCCGGTGTTCTTCAGACCGTTGGTGGTGGAAGCCGTGTGGGACGCAGCTTCTCTCTCGTCGGGGGTCTTCTATCTTCGAGCCTGCCCACACATCACCTGGTGTTAAATTGACTGTGCAGATTATAGTATGTTTCGTTGTGTATTATCGCAACATTAAATTGTTACCTTTTTGTCTTATTCATTGTCCGTTCATTTGCGCCCCCTGTTGTGGGTCCGTGCTACGACACCTTCCCAACACAGACGTCATTAATTTTGATCATATTGGCAATATCATATCATGAATCCCTTATCTAAATGCTAAAGAATAACATTATAGTGGTGCCAAAGAAAATTATTTTTATGACTTAAATCTTAAAAAAAAACATAGTGGCACTATACCTTTAACTGACTAGTGTAATTCATGTAATGTCCAAAACATGTCCATGATTAATTAAGTGAATAAATGCAACTCCATTGAGCCCTGCACCCGGAATTTGTCTCATCTTATATATCCTCTAAATAGCTCAGACTGTGGATTTTAACATGGGCCAAATGCACCTGCACTATGCACCATAAATTAAGCACCACCAAATATCAAGACAGGGCCCTAAAGTGTTGCTTGGCAGTGCTGCAGCAATGAATCCATTATGGTGTACGTTATGGGTGACCAACACTGAAAAAAAAAAAATCAGTGTTAAATATAACTATCCATCCATTTTCTGTACCATCTTGTTCCAATTAAGGGTAAAATTTAACTATAATAGATGACATTTTTTAGTGACATTTTTTAGTGATGGCCTGCAGCAGTGGTTCCCAAAGTATTAGTATTGGCTCCCTGGTGTGCTACCAAGGTACAGCAGGTGGCCAAATAGAGGTTATTAAAAATAAATGGGGGGGGGACCTTTGATTTTCAGTTTTGAAAAAAGTTAAAATTAGCTAAAAAAAAAAAAAAAAGCACTTAATTATTTTTCTAAATATAATCACATGTAATAAAGCCATGGGATTTAAATTATGTGTTATTCTTCATTTATCTGACCTAATTTATATATCTTAGTCTCATGTGTCAATCAAAATTGTGATGAAAAGGTTTTTGGTGTATCCAAGAGGATTTGCAGAGTGGTCCCCAGCGTTATTCAGTTTTGAAAGGTTAGATTGGCGAGCTGGTGATCAGTGGCTCTTCAGTTCCATTGCCCATTAGACAGGAAAATCAATAAGGTGCCTTTGAGCAAAGTCTGTAATTCCCAGGTTGCTCATGGTGTGCAGTTGAGCGTCTTGCATGGCATCATGTTGACACTGGTGTGTGAGTGTGTGAATGGATGAATGTGAGGCATCACTGGGAAGCACTTTGAGAAACAGCTTCAGGTGGAAAAGCACAATAGAATTACAGCCCATTTCCACTTTGAGGTAACTCTCCTGTTGTGTCGCCATAGTCTGAAAATGTCTGAATGTCTTAGGAGGGTGCTAATTAGAGCACAATAGGTGCTAATTAAAGCAATTGTTTAGTCACTAGCCAATAGCAGTCTGCCTCTTGGTAGGAGGGGTCTGGTTAGGTTTAAAACTCCAGCTTTTGTGGTTTCTATTATTCTTCTCTAAAAGAGTCAAGACAGAAGTCAGGCTACCAGAGCAAGACTTTTAGCTGAGGAAGCTTCTGTGATAAGAAGCGAAACGTCCTCGCATCAAGCAACCCAGTCCAGTCGAAGATTCAAGCTTCTCTACTATGGAAACCACCTGGACAACTGAGAGCCTTCACAGAAACACTCCTTATTAACGTTTGCATATTCTGTTTCAAACAAACAGTGGCAGCGCCAGGAAATTTTTGTTGGGGGAGCTGGGGTAAAAGTTGGAGGGGCTCCACAAAATGTCGTCGAAATGAACAATATATAGTAAATTGCTTTATAAATACCAAGGTATATGTTTTAGTCACCTGTGCTCCTCTAAAATGTGGTATCAATGCACACACACATCACTTAGAATTTACCAGTAATAAAATTATAAAGATAAGTGAAGTTTTAAGAGTGGCCGTAATAAATATTTAGGAAACCTAAATTTCTGGAGTATGGAGTTAAATTTGTCTCATTAATACTTGAAAATGCACACTGCAGTTGAGATCCACAAATATGTCAGTCGCTATTCATATTATTGGCAGAATTATTGGGGGGGCTGAGGGGGGGCTTGGCTCATGATTGGGGGGCTTAAGCCCCCCCAAGCTCCCCCTTGGTGCTGCCACTGCAAACAAATGTTAAAAGGCTACTGTAGCTGTAATAGCTCTGCAAACAACTGTTACTCAACAAACAGATACAAAGGAGTCTCACTCATGACAAACTATGTAACTATAATGCTGACATCAATTGGCTGCTTGAGGAGGTTTTGATAAGAGCCATTTAAGTCTGCGAAATTTCTCATTTTCCTCTTGGCTGAGCTGCATGAACACAAACAAAACTGAGCGTTTATCCTCCAAGTTTGTTCTTCTTCACAGACACTTGCCTCGCCTTGTTTATTCTTTTTCCAGGAAAGCCAATTTATATAATAAACTATTGCCAAAGCTAAAGGGAAAAAAACAAAATGTAATTTTGTTTCTGTAAAATATATGATTGGGTTTGATTGTACATTTGGTATAAGGGAATAATATCAATGTGAAGACATACTATAAGTGATCATTATTTTATGTAACTTGAAAGATCTGAGTCTTTCAAGTCTGGAAGATGGAAGACTCAGGCAGATGTAGTGCCATCACGCTAGTGGAAGTCACTGAGCCAGTCAAAACACTCCTTGGTGGCAAGCCGGGGAGATTTGAGATGGTGAAGTCTCTGGATGCTGTTGGGCTGTCATGGCTGATACACCGATACAATGTTGCATGGAAGTCGAGGACAATACCTTTGGATTGGCAAACTGGGGTGGTGGTCCCCATCTTTAAAAAAAGGGGACCGGAGAAACTGTTGTAATTACAGAGGAATCACACATCTCAGTCTCCCTGGGAAAGTCTATGCCAGGGTACTAGAGAGGAGAATTAGACCGTTAGTCGAACCTCAGATTCACGAGGAGTAATGCGAGTTCTATCTTGGTCGTGGAACAGTGGACCAGCTATTTACCCTTACAAGGATATTTATTAGAAGGGTCTTGGGAGTATGACCAACCAGTCTACATGTGTTTGGTGGACTTGGAAAAGGTGTATGACCGGGTCTCTTGGAGTATCCTGTGGGGGTGCTGCGGGAGTATGGGGTCCCACATTTGCTGCAATGTGTAATCCAGTCTCTACATGACCATAGTAAGAGCTGGAGAGATTATATTTCCTGGCTGGCTTGTGCATGCTTTGGGATCCCCCATGAAGTGTTACAGGACTTAGCCAAGGATAGGGAAGTGTGGGATGAGCTGCTTGCTCTGCTGCCACGGTGACTCAGACCTGGATAAGCGGCTGAAAATGAATGAATGAATGAATGAACGATCTGAGTTTTTAAATGTATTTCTTGTGTTGTGATGGGTGGTTTTATTCCGGTGAAGTTCTAAGGGAAAGTATACATTTAAGACTTGTTTCTACACACAAGGTTGAAAATATACAGTATGACATGATGTATGAGAGAGGAAGCATAAATGCACAAAGAAGTCAGGAAGGGTTACAAAGCTGACCACAGATTCCGTCAGTCCTATTAGCCAATATCCACTCTATTAGGGATGAAATTGATACGTTTTCATCTATATCATTGGCATTATCAATTTTGCTCATCAGTCCCATTCTTTATTGACTCCTGATCATTTTCCTGTGTGAAATAAATGTAGCCCTACACAGGTTTTCAATTTCAATGCGGCCATTTTCCTTGTTACTGGATGCAAATTGATGACATGATGCCAGAAGTCACATGTAAGAGTTCTTTCTCAACAAGGCCCTAAAAGATACTGGGGGGCTGCACTGCTGTATTGAACTTTGCCAGAATTCACAAGTCGACAAGAAGGCAACTGTTTAATATGTGAGCAGGTTACACACTGTCTGTGGTCTAATGTCCCTCAGCCTGCTTACAGAGAAATCAAACCACTGCTTTCCTACAAACACACTTCACCTCAAAACAGTGATGTCAAGTGACAGCATGTTCTCACTGATGACTCTTCTATATGGTGAATTGGGCTGGCTATTTCAGCAGTTGTATACCGCTGGTTGTACTGGCAGACTGTTGGGACATTGCCAGTGCCACGGTTCTTGTGTCTGAAATTCGTAGGTGGTTGAGAGGCTGTTCTCCTGGCATTGCAAGCAATGTTGGCGTCCATTTGTGAGACAGGCGTCATCACTACAGAATGAAAGAAAGGACTTATTGATCCTTTCTGGAATGAAAAATGGTTGGATTGCAGAAACTGCATGAGTATTAAGGCCTTTTTATGCTTCTACTCTCTATAACGCAGTGGCCACAGAAATTGCTTTGACACAGTTGTGAACCTTTGAATGTTCTCTGTCGGGGTTGGTAGATGTCGCAATACAATTCATCACCAGAACAGTAGGGTGTGCAACAACTTTTGTGAAGACCGACCTACTATCCCATGAAAGTCGTTGCTTGTGAAACCAGAAATGATGCAGTTAGCGAACCAATCACAGACTGTGTAGTCTCCGTGTGATCTCCATCATCGATGTGTAGTTCCAATTTTTGGGAGGTGCACATCAAGCTACAAAGAAGGGTTCAGAGGGAGTTCGCAATGACACAGAGAGCTCTTCATGGCTATGGAGTTGTGGATAAGAAGTGGTAAAAATTGGGCTTTACACTGGTCTCTGTTTTGGGCAAGGTATTAGCAAGGGTCATTCTCAACAGAATTCAGGGCCAGCTGTTTACTGCTTAGCAATCACAGCATTCTGGTTTCACAGCCAACAAGTGACCACTGACTGCATGCCACCTGGGAAGAGTTTACAGAGTGCACCTTTTCAAGAAAATAAAGGTCCATATCTTCAGAGTCCGAGGCTTCCATTTTTCCTCTATTGTTATAAGACTCTAACCAGTACTTTAAGGTGACAGCTGGATATCTTTGGTGACAAATATAGATAAAGCATGGACAAGGATTTTCCAGCAGCGAAAACAGCCTGTTCGTGTTTCACCATAGCTGAGAAGATGGATGACTTGATTAACAAACTGATGTTGTGGGTCCAAAACCCACATACCATGATTTCCAATGCTTGGCTGGAATTACCTCCAGCATGGCCCACAGTATGCAGCAAGGTGCACTGCACATTTACTTTCCTAAAGTTATGCTGAATGATACCACACGTCCTTTTCAAACACAGAGGATCAGAGCTCAGATCGTGAGCATGGTTGGTGGAGTACTCGTCTAATTTAATGCTTAAGAGTAGCATTACTGTGTAAACGATTTTAGACTCCTATTTATGAAATGTTAAGGCAGTTTACATCCAATGAGCAGGTCAAGGATTCAACAATAAAAACCTGAAGGACAGTGTAAATGTAAAATTTACCTCATAGCACAAAGATGACATCACCATAAAGCACACACACCTGTATGGAGAAGTGAAAATGCATGTCTCCTCTCCCATGTACACACACCAATCGATACGTACCTCACAGGCAATCAGACGCCATTATTTGTGAAGTTCCACTTCAGTTCACATGAGTTGATAAAGCAAGCTGCTATTGATTCAGCAGCCCTGAAGGAGAGAGCAATTTAAGCGACCGATGGGGCATAAAACAAACGGGATCACAGGAAAAGCAGAGCTACACTAGGAGAAGGACACGTTTTTGAAAACAAGTGGAAGAAGTCCACTCTCCTCCTCCTCCTCAGGTGTCAGCTTTTACATTTCCCTTGATACATTTAATCAGCACTGGTTTGATATATTTTTGGCTAAAAATGGAGGTAGACAGTGCTGACAGCTGCCTTTCTTTCATCTGCACAACATGACTCCATAAGAACAATTTTACAGCAGGGAATGCCGGTATGTAAATGGAGAGGAAGAAAATCTCCACTGGAATTAGAACAAACAAGTCAGCCGGCTGATGAATGATGCAAGTTCTCTGATATGGGGGCTCTTCATTAGTATTCATTACGCTGTGATGTACACAGCAGTCAACTGATGAGCTATTGTCAAGATAGCAGCAACAGAGAAAGTGTTTGTGTGTTTGAGTCAGATTAGGGAAGAAAAAGAGGGCCGATGAAGCAGAAAAATGAACTGTGAAAACGGGACAGAATTTTTGTGGTAAAGGTGGACCTTACCTTTTCAAACTCCTCAACTGAGTTACTCCAGGTCCAGTAGTGTGCCTTATACTGTCCAATCCTCACCGCCATCATCTCATTCCCTCGATAATAGAAGATGGGCCTGTTGAGGATGACTGATGGTTAGATTTTTTTTATTATTATTAAAGCTTTTTTAAACCAGATTGAGATCAAAACCTCTTCTACAACAGCAACCTGGCCAAGAAAGGCAGTAGCACGTCATAGTAGACAAAATAAAATAAACAAGATCAAGATAATTTAAAATAAATAAAGTACAAGCAATTAACAAATAAAACACAATCATTTCCAACTCAGTACCAATATATAAGTTAATAACAGTTTAAAATTTAAAAACACAGGCGCTGTTCAAAAGATTTCCATTCTCGATTTCGTAAAGTAGATCGGAAAGTCTTCAGAGCAATCAACAATGACAGCTGCAGTTCAGTTTGGAGGGCATTCCAAGCAGAGGGAGCAGAAAAACGAAAAGCCTTCTTTCCCGTTTCAGTCCGAACACACTGCACCACATCAAAGACAGACTGCAAGAATTCAAATGCCTGTGTATCTGACTTTGAACAACAATAAATTACAGTATCATCTACATAAAGATGTTAGAAGGCATTTGATATGTTTGCACACAGATCAGTAATATAAATTGTGAACAAAATAGGTCCTAAAACTGAACCTTGAGGAACACCCTTTGTGACCTCAAGGAAAGTGGAATTAACACCGGCCATCTGAACGCACTGCATCCTACTTGCCATGTAATCTGCAAACCAAGACAACTTGTGTAGAGATACCATTTTTGTAGAGAATTTCTAACAAGAGTCTATGATCCACGATATCAAATTCCTTTGAAAGACCCAGAAACAGAATGACAAAACATTTTAGAATCCAATGCTGCAAACACATCATTTAAAACTTTTAAAATAGCAGTAACAGTGTTATGTTGCTTCCTAAAACCAGACTGATGACAGTTTAAAATAATGTTTTATTCTAAAAATTCCTTCAATGGATCACATACCAATTTTTCAAATACTTTTCATCTGAATACCTTATTCAAGGGAATTGCATCATATCAGACACTTCTGCGTTTTTTTTTTTTTTTAAGAGGAGTTGATTTCAGAATGCAAGCACCCAAGCATGAAGCTAAAATGCTTCACATAAATCCTCACCTTTCTATGAGTGAACTGTTTTGGAGTTTTTCTGAGCTGTTTAGGAAGACCGTTGTCAAGTCCAGTCCATCCAATATTCTGTCATTAGGTGGGATGAGGCCGGCAAAGGCTAGACTAGTAGTGTACAGGTCCATCACATTGGCCAGCTGGAAGCTCACCTACATATAGATAAAAAAATTACAAACAATAAGATCACTTCAGAATTTCAATTTCAATTTATTTTCATTTATATCACAACAGATCACAACAGAGTTGCCTCAAAGCGCTTCACACAGGTAAAAGAATAATTTCATAATCTGTTTGAAAAAGTGAGGAGCCCCATGCCCCAGAAAACATGCCCCATGTCATGATGCTTGCACCACCATGCTTCACTGTCTTCACTGTGAACTGTGGCTTGAATTCAGAGTTTGGGGGTCGTCTCACAAACTGTCTGCGGCCCTTGGACCCAAAAAGAACAATTTTACTCTCATCAGTCCACAAAATATTCCTCCATTTCTCTTTAGGCCAGTTGATGTGTTCTTTGGCAAATTGTAACCTCTTCTGTACATGTCTTTTATTTAACAGAGGGACTTTGCAGGGGATTCTTGCAAATAAATTAGCTTCACACAGGCGTCTTCTAACTGTCACAGCACTTACAGGTAACTCCAGACTGTCTTTGATCATCCTGGAGCTGATCAGTGGGTGAGCCTTTGCCATTCTGGTTATTCTTCTATCCACTTTGATGGTTGTTTTCTGTTTTCTTCCACGCGTCTGTTTTTTTTTGTCAATTTTAAAGCACTGGAGATCATTGTAGATGAACAGCCTATAATTTAATCAAACTACGCTGTTCTTCTGAACAATGTCTTGAACGTCCCATTTTCCTCAAGCTTTCAAAGAGAAAAGCATGTTCAACAGGGGCTGGCTTCATCCTTAAATAGGGAACACCTGATTCACACCTATTTGTTCCACAAAATTGACGAACTCGCTGGCTGAATGCCACACTACTATTATTGTGAACACCCCCTTTTCTACCTTTTTTTTTACTAATAGCCCAATTTCATAGCCTTAAGAGTGTGCATATCATGAATGCTTCGTCTTGTTGGATTTGTGAGAATCTACTAAATCTACTGGTACCTTGTTTCCCATGTAACAATAAGAAAACCTGGATTAATCTTTTTAGTCACATAGCACTACTATTATTCTGAACACTACTGTACGTAGAAGAGCTTTTCTGGAAGCATTGGACACTTTTGGGTTTCATCAGTTTGTTCATTATCCCAATCAGAGCAAGGGAAACATGGTAGACTTTATTTTCACGAGCTCTCTCGTATCCCTGTAGAGCTCTACAGGGAGGGTAACATTAGGAATTTACAGCAGGCCACGGAGCAGGTGATTAGAGACCCTGCAAGGCTTATGACAAATGTGGGTGTGAAATCCATTAGCTTAGCGGGGAAATTAGTGCAGAAAATCCACTATGGTGATAGTGCAGTTTATCTGCCAGGGAGGGAAATTCAACAAGTTGAGACTGTGGCCTGCTTCCATAGACGCATCCATAAAAATCATAGAGGGATATGCTTTGCAAACTTAATGCCCATTACTACACTGGATGATGTTGAAATTGAGGATGGCCCAGTGGTTGTTCCAGCAATAGCAAAGATTTTGTGTCTGCTACCTACAACGCGCATGGAATGTCTCAAACCTAAACCTACTTCGAGGCATCTTATATATGCTACTCTGGAAGCACCCCTAAATCCAAAAAGTTCAACTGTCAACCCCACTGAGGTCCTTAATCTGGGTCTCATTAACTTAAGATCACTATCCTCAAAATCATTGTTGATTAATGATCTAATTATTGATCATCACTTAGATATGATCGGGTTATGTGAAACCTGGCTTAAACCTACAGCTGTCCTTCCCTTAAATGAGGCCTGCCCACTAGCATATACATTTAGTCATGTCCCTCGTGATGCGAAGCAAGGCGGGGGTGTTGCTCTTATTTATAAATGTAAATTTCACTTATTAGTTGTTGGGGGTCACAAATATAACTCATTTGAGCATCTGATTCTCCGCTCTGCTCAGGATATTATGCATTGCCAAGGTCAGAATAAAAATCAGCCGCATTAATTTGTCACTGTATATAGGCCTTCTGGCCCATATTCTGAATTCTTAGATTAATTTAGTGCATTCATCTCTAACTTGTCAACAAGTGCAGATAACATTCTGATCATTGGTGACTTTAACGTCGTATAAATAAGCCTTCTGATCCCCTCTGCAAATCATTTATAGAAATTGTGGATGCATTAGGATTTCGGTAATGCATTTGGGACTCAACGCACATTAGTGGAAACACCCTGGATCTGGTTCTCGCACATGGTATTACTGTCACGAATACTGACATCATGCCTCTTACGTCAGTGGTCTCTGATCTCTCACTTATTAAGTTTACAGTTTCGCTGCTGTGTTTAGTGGAACAACAACCATCACTACGCCGATGCATCAACTCCTCAACTAAGGCTGAACTCGAAGCTAGACTGCCTGATGTCTTAACTTCACATTTGGCAAATACCCAATCAGTAGACAGACTTGTGGATAGTTTAAACTCAGTGCTCAAAACTACACTCGACATGATTGCACTACCTGTGTTACAAGCATAACTCAAAGTTCTTGTTCGACATGGTGGCAACACTTATTCATGGACAACCACCTGTAGTTCGCTCTCCTTTTACAGCACAAGATTTCCTGGATTACTTTGAGAAGAAAATAGAAGACATTAAGTTAAACATATCCCAGCATGCCTTAACCCAGCCACTACACCCTGCTATTGAGGTGGGCGCCATTACTGAGGTGTTATCTAGATTTACAAAATTTGATAGTATTTCACTAGGCATGGTGACGAAGCTCATAACGTCGACAAAAAGCACAACTTGTTTATTTGATCCTATACCAACAAAACTGTTTAAGGACCGCTGGCCCACTCTTGGGCCGACTGTGCTGGAAATTATTAATCTTTCTTTAACTTCTGGATATGTTCCTAAATGTTTCAAATCTGCAGTGATTAAACCATTACTTAAGAAACCTAATCTTGACCCTAGTGTATTAAAAAACTATCGGCCAATATCAAATCTATCATTTTGCTCTAAAATTGTGGAAAAAGTTGTGTCACAGCAGTTCGTGGACTATCTTACTGAGAATAATCTCTTTGAGCCACTGCAGTCTGCTTTTAGAAAATATCATTCCACAGAGATGGCCCTCACTAAAGTGGTGAATGATCTTCTGCTTACAATGGATTCAGACACCACTACGGTTCTGTTGCTGTTAGATCTCAGTGCTGCATTTGATACAGTGGATCATCATATTCTACTTGATAGGCTGGAAAATCATTTTGGGATTACTGGGAGTGCCCTTGCATGGCTGATGTCATACTTGACCAGTCGTTCTCACTGTGTTTTGTACAGTAACACTACCTCTAACCTTAGTGACATGAAATTCAGGGTTCCACAGGGGTCCATCTTAGGCCCCCTGCTTTTCTTCCTTTATATAGCACCCCTTGAGCACATATTGCTGAATTTTGGGATTACCTTTCCCTGCTATGCAGATGATACTCAGTTATACATGCCGATAACTGCTGGTAATCCCGTTCACATAAAATCCTTAGAAGATTGCCTTGCATCAGTGAGAAGTTGGATCTCTAGAAACTTCCTACTTTTAAACTCCGATAAGACAGAAATGATGGTTCTTGGTCCAGTGAGACATCGGCATTAATTTGACCAGTTAACGCTCAGCCTAGGCTTGTGTGTCATACATCACACTGAGAAAGTGAGGACCCTTGGGGTCATTTTTGATCCTACACTGTCCTTTGACCTCCACATTAGAAATATTATGAGGACTGCTTTCTTCCACCTGCGAAATATAGTGAAGATTCGTCCCATCCTGTCTATGGCCGATACTGAGACCCTGATTCATGCGTTTATCTCTTCTAGATTGGACTACTGCAATATTCTATTTTCTGGTTTACCAAAGTCTAGCATTAGGGCTCTCCAATTGGATCAAAATGCTGCAGCCAGACTTTTGACACGAAGCAGAAAGTTCGACCACATGAGACCAGTGAATTGTTCTGTAATTTATGTCTGTAGCATGGTCCAAGCAGAGGGTCACCCCTTTGAGTCTGGTCTGCTTGAGGTTTCTTCCTCAGAGGGAGTTTTTCCTTACCACTGTTGCTCTGAGGGTTAGTAAGGTTAGACCTTGCTTGTGTGAAGCACCTTGAGGCAACTCTGTTGTGATTTGGCGCTATATTTTGGGACGCTATGTTTGGCGCTATGTTTTTTGGGGTTGTCTGTTGGGGGGGTGGTATGACCCTGAGAGACAGTAATCAGCTGGATAAGCTGATCAGGAAGTGTGAGTGATGGGGAGGAGGGCAGACTCTGTGGATGCTATGCTGGAGAGGAGGATGAGGGCATCCTGTGTAACACCAGGCATCCTTTGCATAACAGTCTGGCTGCTCAGAGGAGCAACCGCAGCAACAGGCTCCTTTCCTTGTGCTGCAGAACAGAACGTTATAAGAGGTCTTTTGTCCCCTCTGCTATAAGACTTTATAACAGCTTGGTCTGAGCATTTGCATTTTATTTGTTAATGATTTTTAAGTTAACTATGTATGTATTTTTATGTGATTATGCGTGGATGTGTTGCTGCTGGACAGCCGAATTTCTCCTTCGGGGGATCAATGAAGTATCTATCTATCTATCTATCTATCTATCTATCTATATAAATTTAAATAAATTTAAAAAAAATTAAATAAATTGAAACTTCTCACTTTAGCCGTTCTTGCTACAGTTGTATGCAAAGGTTTGGGCACCCCTGATAAGTTTCATGATTTTCCTTTATAAATCATTGGTTGTCTAGATCAGAAGTTTCAGTTAAATATATCATATAGCAGTGAAGTGAAGTTTCTTGTATTTACAGAAAGTGTGCAATCATTATTTAAACAAAATTAGGCAGGTACATAAATTTGGGCACCCTTGTCATTTTATTGATTTGAATACAATTAGCACTAATTATTGGAACACAAAATTGGTTTGATAAGCTCATTGACCCTTGACCTCCTTACACAGGTGAATCCAATCATGAGAAAGGGTATTTAAGGTGGCTATTTGCAAATCTTTCCCCTCTTTGCATCTCTTCTAATGAGTGGCAACATGGGAGCCTCTAAATAACTCTCAAATGACCTGAAAACAAAGATTGTTCAACATCATGGTTTAGGGGAAGGATACAAAAAGCTATCTCAGAGATTTCAGCTGTCAGTTTCCACTGTGAGGAACATAGTGAGGAAATGGAAGAACACAGTACTAGTTAAGGCCCGAAGTGGCAGGCCAAGAAAAATCTCAGAGAAGCTGAAGTGAAGGATTGTGAGAACAGTCATAGTCAACCCACAAACCTGTTCCAAAGACCTACAACATGATCTTGCTGCAGATAGTGTCTCTGTGCATCGTTCAACTATACAGCGGTCAGAAATCCTGAGAAACACTGAGCAGGTACTGGATTCTCTGCAGTTTGCTTATAGGCCTCATAGAGGAGTGGAGGACACCACACTCACTCTTCTTAACCTGCTTTTTAAACATTTGGAGGGGAATGGGTGTCACGCTAGACTTTTATTTACTGATTTCTCTTCTGTTTTTAATACAATCCAGCCACATATTTTAACCCGTAGGCTTTTAGATCAATTTAATTTAAGTAATAATCTTGCTGGCTGGATTCTTGACTTTTTAACCGAGCGGACGCAGCGGGTCAGGTTTAATGGTGTTCTATCTGACCAAGTGGAGTCGTCGACTGGTTCACCCCAAGGGGGCGGCCTGTCTTCCTTGCTTTTTATCCTGTACACCATCGTGTGTCACAGTATGCATGAGAAGAGGACAATTTTAAAATATGCAGATGACTCTGTCATTGTAAGTTTATTGAAGGATAATGAAACCAGTCATAGACCTGTTGTTGACTACTTTGTCAGGTGGTGTGAAGAGTCCCACCTTCAGCTGAACATTTCAAAGACTAAAGATATGATTGTGGATTTCAGAAAGAACCCCTGTGCACTGGAGGCCACAGTCATTAAGGGTCAGAAGGTGGAACTTGTGCAGTCATACAAGTACCTTGGGACTATGATAGACTGTAAACTGAACTTTGTGAACAACTGTGAAGCTGTGTGTAGAAACGGGCGTCAGCATTTGTTTTGTTTCAGGAAGCTGTCATCTTTTAATATTGACAAAAGCATCATGGCACTGTTTTATCTGTCCTTTATTGAATCTGTTTTGTCTTATTCTTTAGTGTCATGGTATGGTGCTTTGTCAGTGAAGGAAAGGAACAAACTAATGCAGATTGTGAAGTGGTCAAGGAAGCTGATTGAAGAGCTACAGCTTAGCCCTGAGTCATTGTATATTAGGCAGCTAAATAGGATCACGAAATCGATTCTACATGACCATTCACACCCTCTATATGGGGAATTTCAGCTTCTCCCCTCTGGTCGGAGGTTTGCAGTCCCAAACTGCAGAACAAAGTGCTACAGGAACAGCTTTATTCCAGCTGCTATTATTCAGATAAATAAATTATAGGAGGAAAATTTGCACCAATTTAGGTAGTTTCTAAGCTGTGGTTTGATGTGGCTTTGAGCACTTTTATGAAGGTGCTGGGTCTTTAAAGTGGATATGACACTTAAAGACAACATAGTCTTATTACATGTAACAAAGGTTATATAATATCGGTCAACCTAAGCGTTTTGGGACAATGGACGCGGTTCTCCTGTTATATACAACACTTGAACGTCCCACCACTGAAAAATATGCACGCCTCATGACCAGCTTCCTGCTAAGCACCGAATCTGAAATACGTCATTGCATGTAGACCGTATCGGCTTGCACGCTTGGCGGGCGTTGTTTACACTTTTTGGATGGGTTTCATAAGTAATAGAACTCTTTGGTATAATACCTGTAAATAATCAGTTTTATTGCCATTTTCCTTCAGACAAGTCAGGGGATGGATACATGAACATTTCCAATTCACTGAATATGTCTTGGACTTTATTTACTTTAATTATGAAGATATACAAACATTATGGCACTGTATGGTAAATCTGTACGAAGTAGACACTTCTCAAAAACTGAATGAATGTGCAAGAAGGAGAAGAGTGAGGAAAGCCACCAAGACACACTGAATGAATGTGCAAGAAGGAGAAGAGTGAGGAAAGCCACCAAGACACCCAGACAACCCAGAAGAAGCTATAGGCTTCTGTGGCTGTGAATGGAGAAATTGTGCACAGTGCATGTTTTGCATTTTGTATCCCCAGTTATACAGCTTCATGATGAAGCGGTATAGACAAGGATTTTCTTAAAAAGACAACCTGAAAGTTCAGGTACAATTTGCCAGAAGCCTAGATTTGATGTTTTGGTGAAAGAAAATCTCTGCTCCAACCACAACTGATCAACCCTGACAGGTGTGCCCAGCCAATGAGGAGACGGAAAACACCAGAATTAAATCATCAGGTGTGAGTTGAGCAGGTAAATGTGAAAACATGCAGGGCAGGTGCCCTCCAGGAACTGATTTGGGCAGCTCTGGCCTAGACAAAATAATCTCTCTATAACTTTGGCATTTTCACTGCGTATAGATACACTTGACTTCTGATGCCCATACCCTATAAGCTACTGAAAGCCTGGAGCTTTGTCTTGATCCAGGACAATTGCACACCCAGACACTCAGACTCCTCACTCAGCTTCTCAAGTTGATTATGCAAAGACCACAGATCATCCACGAAATCAAGGTCAGTAAATCTTCCCCCGCTAACAATGGCACGTAAGCTGATGTTTCCATAACCCGACCCGGCACACAACAGAAATGACACCTTTGTTGAAGTCTGAAGGCTTTCTCGAGAATCTCCTTCCTGCATAAAATCAATATTGTCAATACTCCAGTAAAAAGTGAACATAAGCTCTTCTGCTGGATTTTGTTTATGAATCTAAACAATGCATGATAGGTTACATGCACATGCTGAATATGCATACACTTCTTCCATTTCCACTGTAATCTCTGCTTGCCACTTGATTTAAAAAAAAACAAAGCTGAATGTGTGCCTTTCTCAGTGAGATTTGATGAGGAAGAACAGAAAAAAGGACCAATGAAGAGAACAAGGAGAGGAAGTAGGAAGAGGACACGGCCAGGGCAAGCATGCGGCTGGAGCCGGAGCGAGCTGGTGTTTTATCTCCTTTTCCCAGTCCCAGTGAAAAGCTTTATTTTATTTATAAACTTTGAACTATTTTCAGATAAAATGCCATTTTTTCACTGTCATCCTTGATCTTCCTTTCCATTCTCTCCTGAGCGAGCCTTAGAGGGAGACGGCACGCTCACAATCAGATAGCACTATCGGGTCTGTGCAGCTGCACCGCCATGTGCCGCCATGTTCCTATCGGCGGCCGGCACACACACGCACGCACAGACACACGCACGCACACACTTGTGAGCTCCTAAGCACTGAAATGAATTCTCTTTTCTTCTGTTGCAACAGAAAAGACTCTGCAATGCATTCCAAGATGTATCTGCACATCCAGACTCTCTCACACAAATACTAACAGATTTAGTCTTTCACTTCATTTTTCTCTCCCCCCCCTTTCACAGGACCCCCTCACCCACAAATGCACCAACACACAAACCACTGAGGGAAAACAGGACAAAAGAAGGGCACCAAAAAGAAAACTGACATTGAGTAGATGATAACTTACACGACCAAAACATCACAAAGTGCACTGCAGAGTCTTTTTGCTACTTTCTGATGCAGACGGCTCTGACAGAGGAGCTGTCAGCTGCGATTCCAAACCTTTGTTAGCTGTGCCATCTTTTGTATTCAACATAAAACTCAAGTTTCTCTTCACGCTTTGTCTGACTCATCACTCTATATTAATGCCCCTCGTTTCTTTTCTTTCGGCTATGAGTGGTGATGTTGGTTATCTGAGGCGGGCCTGCCTCTGACCGCCCCTCTGCCGCTCTCCCCGTGTGCCTCATGCCTGATGAAACACAACAAAAGGTATTGTAATGTACCACAATGCTGTGAGGCTGATGTCCCACCCACCTCCTGTCTCCCCTCCAACAGCCACCCAGCTCACAACCACCCTGTTCCTTCCCAATGTGCCCCTCACCCACTCAGGCACTGGGGGAATGCTGCATCTACTCCACCATCACCAGCACCGGCATCTTTACTTACCTACAGCAACTAAAAATGACAAACTGAGAACAATTTCTTCAAAAAGATACACTCACTCATCTTCAACAACTTATCCGGTACCAGGCCACGGGGCAAAAAAGATACAAACAGCAACAAATGTACCTACAAGTACCTTGTAGTCCACCTATCCATCCATCTATCTAAATAAAAATATTTCAGTTGAGGGTCACATGGGGGCTGGACCCTTTCTCAGCTGTTATTGGGTGAGAGGTGGGGAACACCCTGGACAGACAGACCACCAGTATACTGCTGGGCCGACGCACATATAGACAGACACTTTTAGTCAACATAGTCTACAGTCTAATCTACAGACTATCAATCAATCAATCAATTTTATTTATATAGCGCCAAATCACAACAAATGACTAGGTAGATGGTTATTTCAATCTTCTTCTGTAGGAACATTTAGGTTTCAGGTACTAACTCCTATAATACTATGTACACTCAACAAAAATATAAACGCAACACTTTTGGTTTTGCTTCCATTTTGTATGAGATGAACTCAAAGATCTAAAACTTTGTCCACATACACAATATCACCATTTCCCTCAAATATTGTTCACAAACCAGTCTAAATCTGTGATAGTGAGCACTTCTCCTTTGCTGAGATAATCCATCCCACCTCACAGGTGTGCCATACCAAGATGCTGATTAGACACCATGATTAGTGCACAGGTGTGCCTTAGACTGCCCACAATAAAAGGCCACTCTGAAAGGTGCAGTTTTATCACACAGCACAATGCCACAGATGTCGCAAGATTTGAGGGAGCGTGCAATTGGCATGCTGACAGCAGGAATGTCAACCAGAGCTGTTGCTCGTGTATTGAATGTTCATTTTTCTACCATAAGCCGTCTCCAAAGGCGTTGCAGAGAATTTGGCAGTACATCCAACCATCCTCACAACCACAGACCACGTGTAACCACACCAGCCCAGGACCTCCACATCCAGCATGTTCACCTCCAAGATCGTCTGAGACCAGCCACTCGGACAACTGCTGAATCAATCGGTTTGCATAACCAAAGAATTTCTGCACAAACTGTCAGAAACCGTCTCAGGGAAGCTCATCTGCATGCTCGTCGTCCTCATCGGGGTCTCGACCTGACTCCAGTTCGTCGTCGTAACCGACTTGAGTGGGCAAATGCTCACATTTGCTGGCATTTGGCACGTTGGAGAGGTGTTCTCTTCACGGATGAATCCTGGTTCACACTGTCCAGGGCAGATGGCAGACAGCGTGTGTGGCGTCGTGTGGGTGAGCGATTTTCTGATGACAATGTTGTGGATTGAGTGGCCCATGGTGGCGGTGGGGTTATGGTATGGGCAGGCGTCTGTTATGGACGAAGAACACAGGTGCATTTTATTGATGGCATTTTGAATGCACAGAGATACCGTGATGAGATCCTGAGGCCCATTGTTGTGCCATACATCCAAGAACATCACCTCATGTTGCAACAGGATAATGCACAGCCCCATGTTGCAAGGATCTGAACACAATTCTTGGAAGCTGAAAATGTCCCAGTTCTTGCATGGTCGGCATACTCACCGGACATGTCACCCATTGAGCATATTTGGGATGCTCTGGACCGGCGTATACGACAGCGTGTACCAGTTCCTGCCAATATCCAGCAACTTCGCACAGCCATTGAAGAGGAGTGGACCAACATTCCACAGGCCACAATTGACAACCTGATCAACTCTATGCGAAGGAGATGTGTTGCACTGCATGAGGCAAATGGTGGTCACACCAGATACTGACTGGTATCCCCCCCAATAAAACAAAACTGCACCTTTCAGAGTGGCCTTTTATTGTGGACAGTCTAAGGCACACCTGTGCACTAATCATGGTGTCTAATCAGCATCTTGGTATGGCACACCTGTGAGGTGGGATGGATTATCTCAGCAAAGGAGAAGTGCTCACTATCACAGATTTAGACTGGTTTGTGAACAATATTTGAGGGAAATGGTGATACTGTGTATGTGGAAAAAGTTTTAGATCTTTGAGTTCATCTCATACAAAATGGGAGCAAAACCAAAAGTGTTGCGTTTATATTTTTGTTGAGTGTAGTTATGATATTTTTTGTATATGTTGTTTACTGCCCTATTTCTGTAAATGTCACTTACATACATGCTGTCCATATTCTTGAGCAGCTTGGGTGAGTAGGTAGAGTTCCCATGGGATAAACAAGCCTTTAAACCTACCATCCCTGGTTCTCAAGACCAGGCACCTAGGTGGCTCTGTCCCTTCTTCTTACTTTGTCTTCTTTCTCTTTTTTTATATTTAGGAGTACCTTAGTATACACTAGTAGAGTTCCACCTTAGATTTGGAATATATAATAGAAGATATACCTTACTGAATTAGAGGGAATAAGTTTCATTACACTAGAAGTCTTTCAGAAAGCGCTGTAACTAGGTTTAAGGATATGATTCCTTCTTTATGTTCTCTAATGCCATATACCAACACAGTGCAGAGTAGCTACCTAAACTCTGTAAGTGAGATAGAGTATCTCGTCAATAGTTTTACATCCTCATTGAAGACAACTTTGGATGCTGTAGCTCCTCTGAAAAAGAGAGCTTTAAATCAGAAGTGCCTGACTCCGTGGTATAACTCACAAACTCGCAGCTTAAAGCAGATAACCCGTAACTTGGAGAGGAAATGGCGTTTCACTATTTTAGAAGATCTTCACTTAGCCTGGAAAAAGAGTCTGTTGCTCTATAAAAAAGCCCTCCGTAAAGCTAGGACATCTTACTACTCATCACTAATTGAAGAAAATAAGAACAACCCCAGGTTTCTTTTCAGCACTGTAGCCAGGCTGACAAAGAGTCAGAGCTCTATTGAGCTGAGTATTCCATTAACTTTAACTAGTAATGACTTCATGACTTTCTTTGCTAATAAAATTTTAACTATTAGAGAAAAAATTACTCATAACGATCCCAAAGACGTATCGTTATCTTTGGCTGCTTTCAGTGATGCCTGTATTTGGTTAGACTCTTTCTCTCAGATTGTTCTGTCTGAGTTATTTTCATTAGTTACTTCATCCAAACCATCAACATGTCTATTAGACCCCATTTCTACCAGGCTGCTCAAGGAAGCCCTACCATTATTTAATGCTTCGATCTTAAATATGATCAATCTATCTTTATTAGTTGGCTATGTACCACAGGCTTTTAAGGTGGCAGTACTTAAACCATTACTTAAAAAGCCATCACTTGACCCAGCTATCTTAGCTAATTATAGACCAATCTCCAACCTTCCTTTTCTCTCAAAAATTCTTGAAAGGGTAGTTGTAAAACAGCTAACTGATCATCTGCAGAGGAATGGTCTATTTGAAGAGTTTCAGTCAGGTTTTAGAATTCATCATAGTACAGAAACAGCATTAGTGAAGGTTACAAATGATCTTCTTATGGCCTCAGACAGTGGACTCATCTCTGTGCTTGTTCTGTTAGACCTCAGTGCTGCTTTTGATACTGTTGACCATAAAATTTTATTACAGAGATTAGAGCATGCCATAGGTATTAAAGGCACTGCGCTGTGGTGGTTTGAATCATATTTATCTAATAGATTACAATTTGTTCATGTAAATGGGGAATCTTCTTCACAGACTAAGGTTAATTATGGAGTTCCACAAGGTTCTGTTCTTGGACCAATTTTATTCACTTTATACATGCATTCATTGTTACGCAGATGATACCCAGCTTCATCTATCCATGAAGCCGGAGGACACACACCAATTAGCTAAACTGCAGGATTGTCTTACAGACATAAAGACATGCATGACCTCTAATTTGCTGCTTTTAAACTCAGATAAAACTGAAGTTATTGTACTTGGCCCCACAAATCTTAGAAACATGGTGTCTAACCAGATCCTTACTCTGGATGGCATTACCCTGACCTCTAGTAATACTGTGAGAAATCTTGGAGTCATTTTTGATCAGTTTTTCCTTCCCACTGTCACCAAGTGCTTGCTCACAGGGGGTCGTTTTGACCGTTGGAGTTTTTACGTAATTACTGTCTGGCCTTGCCTTACAATATAAAGCGCCTTGGGGCAACTGTTTGTTGTGATTTGGTGCTATATAAATAAAATTGATTGAATTGATTGATTGAAGTCAGTGTTTACACTTTTGTCAGTTTTTTTTGACCACATGATGGGTCTGTTAAACCATAGGCATGCTGTGGATCTCAAACAGCTCCCACATAGACCCCTCATGTCCCAGTCCTGGATGGATGGATAGACTACAACAAAACACATTACTACAACGCTATGCCTTCTTAATTGAGTATGTGTATGATTAAATACTTCTACTGATTTGTTTTGAAATGATTTGGTCTTTCAACTACTGGGTAAAATCTTTTAGGGCAAGTCAGCATCAGCCACCTGATGGACCAGCCCCGACTCTACAAAACAACAACATCCAAGCAGACCATTGGCACATCCCTCCATCCCAAACTCTTGCATGTCTCCATCTATTTGCTGCAGCCAGGTGAACCACATAATGCCCTTGGCCTTGTCCAGTTGCTGGGTTCCTCAGCACTGAGGTACCTGCATGCGAGATAATGTTCAGGGAACTGGACCAACTGGCTATAGGGTTGTAGTTCACGAATCCTCATAATGCAAGCATCTGCATCTCCCTACGTAACCACTGACTTGACGCAGTCACTACATTTCTGATGACCCCGTATGTCCCCGTAATACCTGGCTGCAGCAGAAAGGTGGAGATAAAAATGGGCTACAGATCTGCCTGGGTGGTAAATATGACAACACACAACACCCATGCATACACCAAAACTGTGAATGTGTGAATATGCAGTCCAACAGCAATATCAATACAGCGTAAAACGGAGAGTGCAATGCCAATGACGCACAAGTTTTGACAGGAAGGATCTGCAGAGTGTCACTCTGTCAGCTGAGGCTGACAAACACACACATTATGTGTTGGTTAGTAACAATAATCCTAACATTAAGATCTGTGTCTCTCTCACTGGCCTAAAAGCACGTGGATATTCCACAAATGCACACATATATGCAGCAATGTCAGCTTAAACAATAAATGCACACATTTTTCACAACCGTGCAGGCACACGTTGCACACTGGTCATTTGTAATGTGGGATGTGTACGGCAAAACCCTGCACATGCAACAACATTCCTTGCGGTGCCAGCACTTCAGTCTGTTCTCTTTTCTGCACCATGCACCTATTTCACGTCTTCCTCACTTCCATCCTTGCACCCTCAACCCCTCCCATTGCTTCATCCTGAGCGCCTGGCATATTCAGATACTGAAGTCCTCATTACAGCTCAATCCAACCTCAGCAAACACACAAACAGATTAGCTGCTTAAGACGCTCCCAATCCCCCTCTCCCTCGCTACTCTGCAGTGCTATCAGGCCCAAGCACACCCCTGTGAGATGAGCCAGGGGCAAGGCTTACTGCAAACTGCAGCCTCCGCTCGTTCCTCCACCAAATCCCTGTGCGTCACAGCCCCGTGTCACAGCTGCCCCTAATACAATTAAAAGTCATTTGCAGAAAGCGCAGGCTTAGAAGATCACAGTGTGGGTGGGGGGTTAAACAGGTGAAGAGGAGAGAGACAGGGAGTTGGGGCATTAATTCCAGCCAAAAGTATTTGAGGAAACAGTGAAGACGCACCCACACACTTTGTGGCTGCAATCCCACAGAGTTTATCTTTGCCGTTAATTGACTTTGATCATTCGATGGAAGTCGACTATGGGTAAGACTAGTTTCTTGTGCCACCGGCCGGTCAGCATCTGCATAAAGGTGTTCGTGTTCTGTAAAAAGGTAAACAAAATTCAGGTACACAAAACAAAAAGCAGCAATTGTGTAGAAGAGAGGATTACTGCTAATATTATTCCTTTATTTTCAAACTCCTATACAGTACTAAACCGCCTCCAGATTTTAAAACAGAATGACCCCCCCCAACCTTTCTGGTAGCTGTTGACAGGAACAACATGTCTCAGAAGAAGAAGAAGAAACTGGCTGTGGATCTATCCAGCACAGAGTCTGGCTTTAGTCTGCGTGAGTCAAACTCGAGGGATTTAGTGAGTATTCATCTTGAATTTTTTTCAGAGATTTCATCTGATCAAAAGCTTCAAAGCACAGGTACATTCTCACCATGCCTTCTTTGATGTGTCCAGGCCACCAGGCAATAGCAGGCTCCCTCATACCCCCTTCAAATGTGGTCTCCTTCCCACAGAGGAACGGTCCATTGCTGCCACCTGAGGAATCACAGAGAAGCGCAAACATACATGTGTAAAGTAGAAAGGTACTTGGTGTCCATTCCTATGCCAAGGCCCTGCAGTACCATATCATTTAAATTAAGTCTTGAACACTTATATTTAACCCTGACCTTTGATTCTGATCACTCATCTGCACTTATTCAATTATTGTTTAATTGAATTTAAGTCTTACTGTTTTTACTAGAAAGTTGTGTTGAATACTGTTTGATAGTCATTTTGTATGATTTGATCATGTTGTCATTTGTACACGATGATCCCTCATGGGTGTTTTATACTCTGAAGTATTAATACCATTGATTTCTTATCTTTGCGCCTGAGGTTTGATCCCAATTACTGACCTCTCACCTTTGAGCGTGACCTCACCCACTGATTTTCTGTAGAGACCCAGTGTCGCCAACCAACCCCTAAAAATCGGTCCACCCTGCCTTCACTGTGCCTTCACTGCACATACGAGGTCTGTTAGTAAAGTATCTGACCTTTTTATTTTTTTCAAAAACCATATGGATTTGAATCACGTGTGATTGCATCAGCCAAGCTTGAACCTTCGTGCGCATGCGTGAGTTTTTTCACTCCTGTCGGTTGCGTCATTAATCTGTGAGCAGGCTTTGTGTCAACAGTGGTCCACCCCTCTCGTCGGATTTTTATTGCGAATAAAATGTCTGAACGATTTGGAGCTTTGCTGCATCAATTTTTTCCAGAACATGTCCTGTGAGGCTTCATCACGGCGTTGCTGTGCACCATGCGGCACCACCATGACGCGCGGAATTCCTCCACTCCTTTTTCCATGACAAAAACTCCTGTAACAGTGGAATGTGCCGTTCATTTCCAAACTGGACGCTGTGTTGATCCGGGACGTTGTCTGACTTCCACAGGAATTGCGGAAGACGTGGACATCAGCACTTTTTCGGCACATTGAGCAATGCCGTGATGAAGCCTCACAGGACATGTTCTGGCATGTCCAGGCTCATCCACAATTTCTCGGATAGTCACATGACTGGAAAGCCGTCTGAAAGCCATCTGAAAGCCGTCCTGTGAGACCAACACGGAGGTGGTTTTGTGCCGCGCCATGAACGGCTCCGTGGCGCATCCCTCCGCTTCTCTTTCCATGAAAAAGACTCCTGTAACAGTGGAATGTGCCGAAAAAGTACTGATGTCCACGTCTCCTGCCATTTTTGTGTAAGTCAGACGACGTCCCGGATCAACAAAGCCTTCATGTTGGAAATGATCTGGTTGATTCAGCCTGTCGATCGGTGCTCGGAGCGCGGCACGCTCTCAGCAGCTGTGGGCGGTCTTTAAACCGGCTGGAGCACTCCTTAATCTGTGTAATCCTCATAAAACTGTCCCTGAAAGCCATCTGAATTTTCCAAATGGTGTCCACCTGGGGGTCTCTCACAGTTTCTGGAAAAAATTGATGCAGCAAAGCTCCAAATCGTTCAGACATTTTATTCGCAATAAAATCTGACGAGAGGGGTGGACCACTGCTCACACAAAGCCTGCTCACAGACGAATGACGCAACCAACAGGCGTGAAAAAACTCACGCATGTGCACGAAGGTTCAAGCTTGGCTGAAGCAATCACACGTGATTCAAATCCATATGGTTTTTGAAAAAAATAAAAAGGTCGGATACTTTTCTAACAGACCTCGTACGTCTGACTCTGACTCTTTACACCCAAAGCGATCAAAAGAAATAATATGATTATTAACCATCAGATGACAAATTAAAACCTCTTAAATCATTCTAAAGTCCGTTTTAAGCAGAAACGAGGCAATAATCTGTGAATCGCTACTGCTGCTCTGAAATGACGTAGGCACAAAGGGGCAGCGTGTGGGTGGCTCCATGTGTGCCGAAAGAAGCCTGAACATGCCCCTCTCTGAGTCCGAACCGCCAGGTAACAGGCTAACTGTGGTTTGGGTGTTTATTAAATCATATGTTGAGGGGCTGCGCGGTGGTTCTCCTAATGGTTTACTTTGGTGGGGACAACAAAATTTATGCGCTGTGTATTTCCTCAGTAATTGTGCATTAAGTGGGCATATCAACAGCTGCTAAAAATGCTAATACCATTAGCATACAGCATTAAATAAGATGAGAATTTCACTCATCAAGACTACTGCAACAGGGACATCTTAGATGATCAGTTAGGAAGTTTCTTCCTACAACAAGCTATATTATTCCAAGGACTAACTTAATCACGGTCAAAAGCTAAGACAGAAGGAGTCGCTGGACACAGGTGCTGTCACTCAAAGCGACCACAGTCACAATTACACAGAATTTTATTAATTAAAACTAAGACGTTAGAAAAATATCGCCCTGTACAGTTGCCAAGGAGTAGGAAACTATCTATAGAGACCAAAACTTTTTTTTTTTTTTTTTGCACCAGACTGTAAACATGTTTATTTCTGCTCTAATACCCCGTCACACATAGCCAGAATCACGCAGAATGGCGTCGGACTTATGAATAGGCGAACATCTGAAACGTGTCGGATTTCAGTTCCAAAAACGTTCTGACAGCTATCTGTAAGAGTCCCCACAGTTGGTGAAAATCAGCCGGCGGCCCCGAGTGTGACTCTCCGGGTGCAGTCGAGATGGGACACCTATCCAACGGCAGTCTGAACACCGTCTGACCGCAACTTACATGTTCTGAAGGCGGCATAAACAGGATCCAAAACGATTTCAGCACGTATGAGGGAACCTCGAGATGGATCGGTCATGGCAAAGTCTGAGGTATGACCTGCACATGCTCAGAGCTATACAGATTTCACCGCTGTAATAAACAAATTATTGCTTGATCACATTTAATTCTGTTGGACATGTGACATGGAACTGTTTCGCCATGTTAACACATGAAACATGAATCCCACCTCCAGGAGCATTTTGCAGTGCAGTGCGCCAGGAGCCAGGACCACAGCCTGTGGTGGAATGCTGGAAACAATGACACCAAACATAAATCCTATGGGATAATCCAACCAGAAATCACCATGTGGAGTTGCGTGGGGGGGGAGATAAAGTTTGCTGCCGCAAATATAGTGGGAAAAGCTCACTGCAAACTTTTTAAGCAAAAGGTCAGCAAAAGTTTAGTTGGCAGTAAAACTGTCCACTGACAGCTGAGCACATGTGTGTGCACGCGCAGTGGATTATTATGAAAACACACACACACACACACACACACACTGAGTGGTCATTTCCTCATGTCAACACTTTTACACACACACATGCACATGTGGTCAGTGAGCCTGCGGAAAAGAGGATGAGCAAAGGAGTGACTGAATGGGACTGTGGGTGACCGCACGGATGGACACATATGGCGTGAGTCCGGTCCATACGTTGGTTGTTCTTTGATGTCCAGTACAGGTCCTGTGCAAAGGAGAAACACAGCGCTCCAGTCTGTGTTTAACATCTAGAAATTTGGAGATCGGGCAGCCTGCAGCGCCTTTTATGGTCATCTGACAGCAGTCTGTGTCGCCTACATACGTTTTGGATGCGATCTGTCAGGTGTGGATGAGGCAGTCTGTCTGCGTTCTGACAGGGCTGGCCACGCCTCTTTTCCTCCTGACTGCGTCGGATTATGGCGATATTTTCTGTGTCGGCATGGCTCCGGCACATTCTTGCTATGTGTGACGGGGGCTTAAAGTTGGCTTAAAGTTTTAAAATGGGCTTCTATGGGAATGTGCTGTTTTGGAACCAGCCTGAAGCGAACAGCCAAGGTACTGCACTTCCTAGTCAGGGTCAAAATACAAGCTTGAGTGTTGCCGCTTGGTCTACGCATTCTCTGTCCTCACCAGAAATTGTGTCACACCTCTCATTTACATTTGAAAGGCACACAGCAGCTTAAAGGAAGGGCAGGTGACAAATTAAAACCTCTTAAATCATCACCATATCCAGCTGGTTGAGTTGAAGATGATACATCCAAACTCTTTGGACTTACTACACCCTCTAAACAGCAATAAGAACTTGGACAAGCCCAAAAGCCATCTGTGTCACACAATCAAGATAGGGCCCTCGATGTCAATTATCCTGACATTCTCATGATATCCAGTTTGTTCTGTTTGAAAACCTAGTATGAAATGGGGAACATAGGGGGACAGTCACACACAGAACCTTAAAATAGGATCTGAAACACGTCAGAAACAATAGCCTCTTAAAATCGATGCGTGTTCCTGTGAGTGCGTCTGGGTGTAGCACTTACTCTCATGTGGCCCAGATGAGACTGCAGCTCCATTGTCTGAAGTGAAGAAGACAAAGGTATTATTTTCGATGCCCAGCACCCTCAGTTGCAACAGGATCTGACCGACACTGTCATCCAGCTCCATCACTGCATCACCGTACCTGCAGCACAAAGCCAGTCACAGCTAGTAAACACAGTGAGCCAGTGCGAACGTGCTCATGTCTGACTGTGTCATAACAAAAATGGTCATTAAAATAGGATGTGGCGTACCGGCCTCGCTGGCTCTTTCCTAGAAAGTTTTTGGAGGCGTACACCGGGGCGTGAGTAGCATCAGCTGCCCAGTACAGGAAGAAAGGCCGCTGGAACTTAGCCTGGTGGAGTATGAAGTCAAGACCTTCCTGTTGAGATGAAAGTTGTGAGCGACGATCAGAACAGTGCACACGCGTGTTAAAATGACAACCTTAACCCTGACACTAATGGAGTAAAGAGTGAACCTGAAAGCACCAACATACAGGCAACTAAATCCACGTATTTACTTCATTCACACAACATGCAGTAAGTCCATATGTACATTTGGACAATGACAAAGATTTAGGTACTTTATCTGCATGATGATGATGACGACTGTTTCTGCACAGCAGTCATAGACATCATGTGGCAATAATCAGTCCTTCACATTGTATTCCACTTAGGTTTATCTTTTGTCAAATACTGCAGTTTACTCACACGTGTGGAGGTCCGAGTGATGTTTGGAACTCTGGAAACATTCCAGAGTTCATGCAGACTCTGAGTTTTGTGTCTGACAGGAGCATTCAAACCAGCCTGCATTAGGATGTTGAGGATCTTATTACACTTGATTCTATAAGAGGTATCTCTTCACAATTTTTATTTTAGCTAATTCTTAATTATTGACCATATTTTCCAGCAGGGGTGGTGGCCAAGTGGTTAATGCGCTTGGTTTCAGTTCAGAAGGTTCCGGGTTCAAATCCCACTCCTGCCACATTTCTAAATCCCACCCCTGCCACATTTCTCCATGTAATGTGGAGTTGCGTCAGAAAGGGCATCCGGCGTAAAACCTGTGCCAATTCAACATGCAGAGCCACCTTGGATTTGCTGTGGTGACCCGAGTGCAAACAAGGGAGCAGCTGAAGGAACTTACCTTACTATTTTCCAGACTATAAGTTACACCTGCTAAAAATGGCCGATAAAGAGGAAAAATCTACATATGTCACACAGGAGTATATATCACACCTTTTTGCTGCATTATCAGCTCTTTAATTTAGGATTTTTGGGAATTGTTTTTATATACAGTTGTGCTCAAACGTTTACATACCCTGGCAGAATTTTTGCTTTTTTGGCCATTTCTAAGAGAATATGAATGACCAATCAATCAATCAATCAATCAATCAATTTTTTTATATAGCGCCAAATCACAACAAACAGTTGCCCCAAGGCACTTTATATTGTAAGGCAAGGCCATACAATAATTATGTAAAACCCCAACGGTCAAAACGACCCCCTGTGAGCAAGCACTTGGCTACAGTGGGAAGGAAAAACTCCCTTTTAACAGGAAGAAACCTCCAGCAGAACCAGGCTCAGGGAGGGGCAGTCTTCTGCTGGGACTGGTTGGGGCTGAGGGAGAGAACCAGGAAAAAGACATGCTGTGGAGGGGAGCAGAGATCGATCACTAATGATTAAATGCAGAGTGGTGCATACAGAGCAAAAAGAGAAAGAAACAGTGCATC
This sequence comes from Thalassophryne amazonica, assembly GCF_902500255.1. NCBI lineage: Eukaryota > Metazoa > Chordata > Actinopteri > Batrachoidiformes > Batrachoididae > Thalassophryne > Thalassophryne amazonica. The sequence goes on along the minus strand of NC_047104.1, from coordinate 114,211,351 downwards.
ATGGGAACCCCCCAGCAGTCTACGTCTATAGCAGCATAACTAAGGGATGGTTCAGGGTCACCTGATCCAGCCCTAACTATAAGCTTTAGCAAAAAGGAAAGTTTTAAGCCTAATCTTAAAAGTAGAGAGGGTGTCTGTCTCCCTGATCTGAATTGGGAGCTGGTTCCACAGGAGAGGAGCCTGAAAGCTGAAGGCTCTGCCTCCCATTCTACTCTTACAAACCCTAGGAACTACAAGTAAGCCTGCAGTCTGAGAGCGAAGCGCTCTATTGGGGTGATATGGTACTACGAGGTCCCTAAGATAAGATGGGACCTGATTATTCAAAACCTTATAAGTAAGAAGAAGAATTTTATATTCTATTCTAGAATTAACAGGAAGCCAATGAAGAGAGGCCAATATGGGTGAGATATGCTCTCTCCTTCTAGTCCCCGTCAGTACTCTAGCGGCAGCATTTTGAATTAACTGAAGGCTTTTTAGGGAACTTTTAGGACAACCTGATAATAATGAATTACAATAGTCCAGCCTAGAGGAAATAAATGCATGAATTAGTTTTTCAGCATCACTCTGAGACAAGACCTTTCTGATTTTAGAGATATTGCGTAAATGCAAAAAAGCAGTCCTACATATTTGTTTAATATACGCTTTGAATTACATATCCTGATCAAAAATGACTCCAAGATTTCTCACAGTATTACTAGAGGTCAGGGTAATGCCATCCAGAGTAAGGATCTGGTTAGACACCATGTTTCTAAGATTTGTGGGGCCAAGTACAATAACTTCAGTTTTATCTGAGTTTAAAAGCAGGAAATTAGAGGTCATCCATGTCTTTATGTCTGTAAGACAATCCTGCAGTTTAGCTAATTGGTGTGTGTCCTCTGGCTTCATGGCTAGATAAAGCTGGGTATCATCTACGTAACAATGAAAATTTAAGCAATACCGTCTAATAATACTGCCTAAGGGAAGCATGTATAAAATGAATAAAATTGGTCCTAGCACAGAACCTTGTGGAACTCCATAATTAACTTTAGTCTGTGAAGAAGATTCCCCATTTACATGAACAAATTGTAATCTATTAGACAAATATGATTCAAACCACCGCAGCGCAGTGCCTTTAATACCTATGGCATGCTCTAATCTCTGTAATAAAATTTTATGGTCGACAGTATCAAAAGCAGCACTGAGGTCTAACAGAACAAGCACAGAGATGAGTCCACTGTCCGAGGCCATAAGAAGATCATTTGTAACCTTCACTAATGCGGTTTCTGTACTATGATGAATTCTAAAACCTGACTGAAACTCTTCAAATAGACCATTCCTCTGCATATGATCAGTTAGCTGTTTTACAACTACCCTTTCAAGAATTTTTGAGAGAAAAGGAAGGTTGGAGATTGGCCTATAATTAGCTAAGATAGCTGGGTCAAGTGATGGCTTTTTAAGTAATGGTTTAATTACTGCCACCTTAAAAGCCTGTGGTACATAGCCAACTAACAAAGATAGATTGATCATATTTAAGATCGAAGCATTAAATAATGGTAGGGCTTCCGTGAGCAGCCTGGTAGGAATGGGGTCTAATAAACATGTTGATGGTTTGGATGAAGTAACTATCAATCAATCAATTTTTTTTATATGAAAATAAAAAATTTTTCTAATGAAAATAACTCAGACAGAACAATCGGAGAGAAAGAGTCTAACCAAATACTGGCATCACTGAAAGCAGCCAAAGATAACGATACGTCTTTGGGATGGTTATGAGTAATTTTTTCTCTAATAGTTAAAATTTTGTTAGCAAAGAAAGTCATGAAGTCATTACTAGTTAAAGTTAATGGAATACTCAGCTCAACAGAGCTCTGACTCTTTGTCAGCCTGGCTACAGTGCTGAAAAGAAACCTGGGGTTGTTCTTATTTTCTTCAATTAGTGATGAGTAGAAAGATGTCCTAGTTTTACGGAGGGCTTTTTTATAGAGCAACAGACTCTTTTTCCAGGCTAAGTGAAGATCTTCTAAATTAGTGAGACGCCATTTCCTCTCCAACTTACGGGTTATCTGCTTTAAGCTACGAGTTTGTGAGTTATACCACGGAGTCAGACACTTCTGATTTAAAGCTCTCTTTTTCAGAGGAGCTACAGCATCCAAAGTTGTCTTCAATGAGGATGTAAAACTACTGACGAGATACTCTATCTCCCTTACAGAGTTTAGGTAGCTACTCTGCACTGTGTTGGTATATGGCATTAGAGAACATAAAGAAGGAATCATATCCTTAAACCTAGTTACAGCGCTTTCTGAAAGACTTCTAGTGTAATGAAACTTATTCCCCACTGCTGGGTAGTCCATCAGAGTAAATGTAAATGTTATTAAGAAATGATCAGACAGAAGGGAGTTTTCAGGGAATACTGTTAAGTCTTCTATTTCCATACCATAAGTCAGAACAAGATCTAAGATATGATTAAAGTGGTGGGTGGACTCATTTACTTTTGAGCAAAGCCAATAGAGTCTAATAATAGATTAAATGCAGTGTTGAGGCTGTCATTCTCAGCATCTGTGTGGATGTTAAAATCGCCCACTATAATTATCTTATCTGAGCTAAGCACTAAGTCAGACAAAAGGTCTGAAAACTCACAGAGAAACTCACAGTAACGACCAGGTGGACGATAGATAATAACAAATAAAACTGGTTTTTGGGACTTCCAATTTGGATGGACAAGACTAAGAGTCAAGCTTTCAAATGAATTAAAGCTCTGTCTGGGTTTTTGATTAATTAATAAGCTGGAATGGAAGATTGCTGCTAATCCTCCGCCCCGGCCAGTGCTACAAGCATTCTGACAGTTAGTGTGACTCGGGGGTGTTGACTCATTTAAACTAACATATTCATCCTGCTGTAACCAGGTTTCTGTTAGGCAGAATAAATCAATATGTTGATCAATTATTATATCATTTACCAACAGGGACTTAGAAGAGAGAGACCTAATGTTTAATAGACCACATTTAACTGTTTTAGTCTGTGGTGCAGTTGAAGGTGCTATATTATTTTTTCTTTTTGAATTTTTATGCTTAAATAGATTTTTGCTGGTTATTGGTAGTCTGGGAGCAGGCACCGTCTCTACGGGGATGGGGTAATGAGGGGATGGCAGGGGGAGAGAAGCTGCAGAGAGGTGTGTAAGACTACAACTCTGCTTCCTGGTCCCAACCATGGATAGTCATGGTTTGGAGGATTTAAGAAAATTGGCCAGATTTCTAGAAATGAGAGCTGCTCCATCCAAAGTGGGATGGATGCCGTCTCTCCTAACAAGACCAGGTTTTCCCCAGAAGCTTTGCCAATTATCTATGAAGCCCACCTCATTTTTTGGACACCACTCAGACAGCCAGCAATTCAAGGAGAACATGCGGCTAAACATGTCACTCCCGGTCCGATTGGGGAGGGGCCCAGAGAAAACTACAGAGTCCGACATTGTTTTTGCAAAGTTACACACCGATTTAATGTTAATTTTAGTGACCTCCGATTGGCGTAACCGGGTGTCATTACTGCCGACGTGAATTACAATCTTACCAAATTTACGCTTAGCCTTAGCCAGCAGTTTCAAATTTCCTTCAATGTCGCCTGCTCTGGCCCCCGGAAGACAATTGACTATGGTTGCTGGTGTCGCTAACTTCACATTTCTCAAAACAGAGTCGCCAATAACCAGAGTTTGATCCTCGGCGGGTGTGTCGTCGAGTGGGGAAAAACGGTTAGAGATGTGAACGGGTTGGCGGTGTACACGGGGCTTCTGTTTAGGGCTACGCTTCCTCCTCACAGTCACCCAGTCAGCCTGCTTTCCCGGCTGCTCGGGATCTGCCAGGGGGGAACTAACGGCGGCTAAGCTACCTTGGTCCGCACCGACTACAGGGGCCTGGCTAGCTGTAGCATTTTCCACGGTGCGGAGCCGAGTCTCCAATTCGCCCAGCCTGGCCTCCAAAGCTACGAATAAGCTACACTTATTACAAGTACCGTTACTGCTAAAGGAGGCCGAGGAATAACTAAACATTTCACACCCAGAGCAGAAAAGTGTGGGAGAGACAGGAGAAGCCACCATGCTAAATCGGCTAAGAGCTAGTAGCTACGCTAAGCTAGCGGATTCCTAAAAACACGCAAAGTGAATAATGTGTAAATAATTTAGAGGTGATTCAGCAGAAGGAGTGCTTTAGTTAAGGCACGTAAAGATTACACTGGGAAACAAATCGTAATCTAGATAACTAGATCAATCTAACTGCGCAGATTAAACAGCTAACAGATACAGAAAAACACTGCTGTGCTCCGGAACAGGAAGTGATACAATACCGCAGTGAGAGCCAACCACCAGTAGAGGCAAGCAAGAGGATCCAACAACACTGACAGCTTGGAGTCTTTTGTGGTTGTTGTGGACGAGGCTCTCTGATGGTGAAGCTGCCACTGAATATGTCTTGGACTTTAATATTTTGTATCACCAGTTATCCATCTTCATGATGAAGTGGTATAGAGGAGGATTTTCTTAAAAAGAAGACCTGAAAGTTTAGCTACAAATTGCCAGAAGGTACATCTGAGATGTAAGCCTGGATTTGATCTGTTTTGGTGAAAGAAAATCCTTCTCTGCTCTACTCCACTATGAAGCTAAGAGTAGTGATGCAAAATGCAAAGCTTGCACTATGCACAATTTCTCCAATCACAGCCACATAAGCCCATAACGTCTCCTGGGTTGTCTGGGTGTCTTGGTGGCTTTCCTCACTCTTCTTCTTGCACAGTCACTCAGTTTTTGAGAACTGTCTACTCCATGCAGATTTACCATAGAGTGCTGTATTGTTTGTATTTCTTTGTAATTAATGTAAATAAAGTCTGAAACATATTCAGTGGCAGCTTTACCTTCAGAGAGCCTCGTCCACAACGACCACAAAAGACTCCAAGCTGTCACTGATGTTAAAGGGGGCCAATACACAGTATGAAGAACAGGGCTATGTAAACTTTGGATCAGGGTCATTTTGGTAGTTCTCTTGTCATTTTGATTTAAAAAGAGGAAACACAGTTTTTTGACAATAAATGGCTTCACCCAACCACTAACCATGAGTGAAAAAAAGTTTTTGTGTTGTCATTCATATTGTTTTAAAAATGGCCAAAAAAGCAAAAATTCTGCCAGGGTATGTAAACGTTTGAGCACAACTGTACATTTTTATAATTGACATTTATTCTTTTATGATTAGAGTTCATTTTGTTTAGTGCTTTGATTCCTGGGAAAGCCCAATATAAATAATAATAATAATAATAATTACCACATTGCCAGTGGGTATCCGTGGGCTCTAGATTGAGTAGTGTTTATAAAATAGGTAGGGGAAATTTTTCAAGGGTTGGAATAAGTTATGCAAAGTTTCTATAATGAGTCCAAAATGTAATTATCAATGTCCCTTGTTCACCGTTGTTACTTAATATCCAGAGTTTCTCCAAAAATATTAGTCATATCAAAGTTCTGTTTTGGGGCAGTGACCTGGATCCAAAATACATAAGCATATCAAACCGCAAATGTAAGCTCTCCCGTTTCTCAGTGATCAAAGGTACATACATACACGCACACATACACAACACAGAGGCCATTTCACTTTTAATATATAGATTATTTACCGCCCCTCCTCAGTCGTTTCTCCAAAAATATTAGTTCTATCAACATTCTGTTTTGGCAGCGTTCATCCTTCAATTTAATTTAAATTTATTTAGTTTATGTAGTGGAAAATCACAACAAAGCTGCCTCAAGGCGCTTCACACAAGTAAGGTCTAACCTTACCAACCCCTAGATCAAAATACATATCCAAAATACACGCACGCATGCACAGAGGCCACTTGGCTTTTAATATATAGATAGTATATTATTAATGAATGTGTGATTTTACTTTTTGTTATCATATTATTATTTTTCGGTGCTGCAACTTATTCTCTAAGGTATAAATCCCAGAAGCACCCAAACTAGCAAAAAAAAACAAAAAAAAAACTTACACTCCAGAAAATATGAATCAATTCTTAATTCTATTTTTTAGCTGTATGCCACAGCATATTACTGTTGAAAGTGAATCATGAGAAACACCTGGTAATACAGACTGTCAGCTTTAATTTTAGTATAATAACACCCAAATCAGAATGAATCTGTAGCAATTACTGTTCTTTTTTTTGTGTGATTCCCCCATTTTATTGGAGCAGCCAGTCTGCTCTGTGTGAGCCTGATCCCATGCCGTCACATCTCAGAAGCTAAGCAGTGTGTGTGTCCTGGTTAGTACTTGGCATCTGGTGTAAAACTTGAGCCAAATACCAATGCGGCTGTGACTGTAACCGTTGTGGCAACCACAAATTTTATTCCATTTTACCAAACCACAAACTCATGCATAATCACCTACTGAACAATTTCCTGAACAAGGATCTATTTTTCACTCATTGTTTGACTGATATGTTAGTGTACAAATAGTTTGAGAATTTATTTCAAGTCTTCTTTGTTGTAGTATCTTCGCAGTGACATTGCTGTCTCCTGGCATTGAAAATCGAGAGACGGCAGAGAAGCAATTATGGCATCATGATGTCACTGGACAAAGGTGTTTGCAAGAAAACAAACACAAAAAATAAATAGACACAAAAAACCCTCATGAAATTAAATGATTTTTTCACTGCACCTCTCCTACCTAGTGGCATACATTATACTCAGCAATTTTTGCATGGTGGTGGGGGGGTGGCCCTCCCTAGTTTTTTGCAATATCACCCAGACACCCCCCCCCCCCCCCCCCAAAAAAAAAAAAAGTCTTCAGATGGCTGGGAGGACAGAATGATGGACTTGCTCTTACTCTATATCTCCGCCCCTTTCAGGCAAGCGTACGAAAAAATCTTTGTCTATATATATATATATACTCAACAAAAATATAAACGCAACACTTTTGGTTTTGCTCCCATTTTGTATGAGATGAACTCAAAGATCTAAAACATTTTCCACATACACAATATCACCATTTCCCTCAAATATTGTTCACAAACCAGTCTAAATCTGTGATAGTGAGCACTTCTCCTTTGCTAAAATAATCCATCCCACCTCACAGGTGTGCCATACCAAGATGCTGATTAGACACCATGATTAGTGCACAGGTGTGCCTTAGACTGCCCACAATAAAAGGCCACTCTGAAAGGTGCAGTTTTGTTTTATTGGGGGGGGATACCAGTCAGTATCTGGTGTGACCACCATTTGCCTCATGCAGTGCAACACATCTCCTTCGCATAGAGTTGATCAGGTTGTCAATTGTGGCCTGTGGAATGTTGGTCCACTCCTCTTCAATGGCTGTGCGAAGTTGCTGGATATTGGCAGGAACTGGTACACGCTGTCGTATACGCCGGTCCAGAGCATCCCAAACATGCTCAATGGGTGACATGGCCAGTGAGTATGCCGGCCATGCAAGAACTGGGACATTTTCAGCTTCCAAGAACTGTGTACAGATCCTTGCAACATGGGGCCGTGCATTATCCTGCTGCAACATGAGGTGAAGTTCTTGGATGTTGGCACAACAATGGGCCTCAGGATCTAGTCACGGTATCTCTGTGCATTCAAAATGCCATCAATAAAATGCACCTGTGTTCTTCGTCCATAACAGACGCCTGCCCATACCATAACCCCACCGCCACCATGGGCCACTCGATCCACAACATTGACATCAGAAAACCGCTCACCCACACGACACCACACATGCTGTCTGCCATCTGCCCTGAACAGTGTGAACCGGGATTCATCCTTGAAGAGAACACCTCTCCAACGTACCAAATGCCAGCGAATGTGAGCATTTGCCCACTCAAGTCAGTTACGACGACGAACTGGAGTCAGGTCAAGACCCCGATGAGGACAACGAGCATGCAGATGAGCTTCCCTGAGACGGTTTCTGACAGTTTGTGCAGAAATTCTTTGGTTATGCAAACCGATTGATTCAGCAGCTGTCCGAGTGGCTGGTCTCAGACGATCTTGGAGGTGAACATGCAGGATGTGGAGGTCCTGGGCTGGTGTGGTTACACGTGGTCTGTGGTTGTGAGGCTGGTTGGATGTACTGCCAAATTCTCTGAAATGCCTTTGGAGACAGCTTAAGGTAGAGAAATGAACATTCAATACACGAGCAACAGCTCTGGTTGACATTCCTGCTGTCAGCATGCCAATTGCATGCTCCCTCAAATCTTGCGACGTGTGGCATTGTGCTGTGTGATAAAACTGCACCTTTCAGAGTGGCCTTTTATGTGGGCAGTCTAAGGCACACCTGTGTACTAATCATGGTGTCTAATCAGCATCTTGATATGGCACACCTGTGAGGTGGGATGGATTATCTCAGCAAAGGAGAAGTGCTCACTGTCACAGATTTAGACTGGTTTGTGAACAGTATTTGAGGGAAATGGTGATATTGTGTATTTGGAAAAAGTTTTAGATCTTTGAGTTCATCTCATACAAAATGGGAGCAAAACCAAAAGTGTTGCGTTTATATTTTTGTTGAGTGTATATATACACACACATTTCTCCTTGAATTGCTGGCTGTCTGAGTGGTGTCCAAAAAATGAGGTGGGCTTCATAGATAATTGGCAAAGCTTCTGGGGAAAACCTGGTCTTGTTAGGAGAGACGGCATCCATCCCACTTTGGATGGAGCAGCTCTCATTTCTAGAAATCTGGCCAATTTTCTTAAATCCTCCAAACCGTGACTATCCAGGGTTGGGACCAGGAAGCAGAGTTGTAGTCTTACACACCTCTCTGCAGCTTCTCTCCCCCTGCCATCCCCTCATTACCCCATCCCCGTAGAGACGGTGCCTGCTCCCAGACTACCAACAACCAGCAAAAATCTATTTAAGCATAAAAATTCAAAAAGAAAAAATAATACAGCACCTTCAACTGCACCACAGACTAAAACAGTTAAATGTGGTCTATTAAACATTAGGTCTCTTTCTTCTAAGTCCCTGTTGGTAAATGATATAATAATTGATCAACATATTGATTTATTCTGCCTTACAGAAACCTGGTTACAGCAGGATGAATATGTTAGTTTAAATGAGTCAACACCCCTGAGTCACACTAACTGTCAGAATGCTCGTAGCACGGGCCGGGGCGGAGGATTAGCAGCAATCTTCCATTCCAGCTTATTAATTAATCAAAAACCCAGACAGAGCTTTAATTCATTTGAAAGCTTGACTCTTAGTCTTGTCCATCCAAATTGGAAGTCCCAAAAACCAGTTTTATTTGTTATTATCTATCGTCCACCTGGTCGTTACTGTGAGTTTCTCTGTGAATTTTCAGACCTTTTGTCTGACTTAGTGCTTAGCTCAGATAATTATAGTGGGCGATTTTAACATCCACACAGATGCTGAGAATGACAGCCTTAACACTGCATTTAATCTATTATTAGACTCTATTGGCTTTGCTCAAAAAGTAAATGAGTCCACCCACCACTTTAATCATATCTTAGATCTTGTTCTGACTTATGGTATGGAAATAGAAGACTTAACAGTATTCCCTGAAAACTCCCTTCTGTCTGATCATTTCTTAATAACATTTACATTTACTCTGATGGACTACCCAGCAGTGGGGAATAAGTTTCATTACACTAGAAGTCTTTCAGAAAGCACTGTAACTAGGTTTAAGGATATGATTCCTTCTTTATGTTCTCTAATGCCATATACCAACACAGTGCAGAGTAGCTTCCTAAACTCTGTAAGTGAGATAGAGTATCTCGTCAATAGTTTTACATCCTCATTGAAGACAATTTTGGATGCTGTAGCTCCTCTAAAAAAGAGAGCTTTAAATCAGAAGTGCCTGACTCCGTGGTATAACTCACAAACTCGTAGCTTAAAGCAGATAACCCATAAGTTGGAGAGGAAATGGCGTCTCACTAATTTAGAAGATCTTCACTTAGCCTGGAAAAAGAGTCTGTTGCTCTATAAAAAAGCCCTCCGTAAAGCTAGAACATCTTTCTACTCATCACTAATTGAAGAAAATAAGAACCCCAGGTTTCTTTTCAGCACTGTAGCCAGGCTGACAAAGAGTCAGAGCTCTATTGAGCTGAGTATTCCATTAACTTTAACTAGTAATGACTTCATGACTTTCTTTGCTAACAAAATTTTAACTATTAGAGAAAAAATTACTCATAACCATCCCAAAGACGTATCGTTATCTTTGGCTGCTTTCAGTGATGCCGGTATTTGGTTAGACTCTTTCTCTCCGATTGTTCTGTCTGAGTTATTTTCATTAGTTACTTCATCCAAACCATCAACATGTTTATTAGACCCCATTCCTACCAGGCTGCTCAAGGAAGCCCTACCATTATTTAATGCTTCGATCTTAAATATGATCAATCTATCTTTGTTAGTTGGCTATGTACCACAGGCTTTTAAGGTGGCAGTAATTAAACCATTACTTAAAAAGCCCTCACTTGACCCAGCTAAATTAGCTAATTATAGGCCAATCTCCAACCTTCCTTTTCTCTCAAAAATTCTTGAAAGGGTAGTTGTGAAACAGCTAACTGATCATCTGCAGAGGAATGGTCTATTTGAAGAGTTTCAGTCAGGTTTTAGAATTCATCATAGTACAGAAACAGCATTAGTGAAGGTTACAAATGATTTTCTTATGGCCTCGGACAGTGGACTCATCTCTGTGCTTGTTCTGTTAGACCTCAGTGCTGCTTTTGATACTGTTGACCATAAAATTTTATTACAGAGATTAGAGCATGCCATAGGTATTAAAGGCACTGCGCTGCGGTGGTTTGAATCATATTTGTCTAATAGATTACAATTTGTTCATGTAAATGGGGAATCTTCTTCACAGACTAAAGTTAATTATGGAGTTCCACAAGGTTCTGTGCTAGGACCAATTTTATTCACTTTATACATGCTTCCCTTAGGCAGTATTATTAGACGGTATTGCTTAAATTTTAATTGTTACGCAGATGATACCCAGCTTTATCTATCCATGAAGCCAGAGGACACACACCAATTAGCTAAACTGCAGGATTGTCTTACAGACATAAAGACATGGATGACCTCTAATTTCCTGCTTTTAAACTCAGATAAAACTGAAGTTATTGTAATTGGCCCCACTAACTAGATCCTTACTCTGGATGGCATTACCCTGACCTCTAGTAATACTGTGAGAAATCTTGGAGTCATTTTTGATCAGGATATGTTATTCAAAGCGCATATTAAACAAATATGTAGGACTGCTTTTTTGCATTTACGCAATATCTCTAAAATCAGAAAGGTCTTGTCTCAGAGTGATGCTGAAAAACTAATTCATGCATTTATTTCCTCTAGGCTGGACTATTGTAATTCATTATCAGGTTGTCCTAAAAGTTCCCTAAAAAGCCTTCAGTTAATTCAAAATGCTGCAGCTAGAGTACTGACGGGGACTAGAAGGAGAGAGCATATCTCACCCATATTGGCCTCTCTTCATTGGCTTCCTGTTAATTCTAGAATAGAATTTAAAATTCTTCTTCTTATAAGGTTTTGAATAATCAGGTCCCATCTTATCTTAGGGACCTCGTAGTACCATATCACCCCAATAGAGCGCTTCGCTCTCAGACTGCAGGCTTACTTGTAGTTCCTAGGGTTTGTAAGAGTAGAATGGGAGGCAGAGCCTTCAGCTTTCAGGCTCCTCTCCTGTGGAACCAGCTCCCAATTCAGATCAGGGAGACAGACACCCTCTCTACTTTTAAGATTAGGCTTAAAACTTTCCTTTTTGCTAAAGCTTATAGTTAGGGCTGGATCAGGTGACCCTGAACCATCCCTTAGTTATGCTGCTATAGACGTAGACTGCTGGGGGGTTCCCATGATGCACTGTTTCTTTCTCTTTTTGCTCTGTGTGCACCACTCTGCGTTTAATCATTGGTGGTCGATCTCTGCTCCCCTCCACAGCATGTCTTTTTCCTGGTTCTCTCCCTCAGCCCCAACCAGTCCCAGCAGAAGACTGCCTCTCCCTGAGCCTGGTTCTGCTGGAGGTTTCTTCCTGTTAAAAGGGAGTTTTTCGTTCCCACTGTAGCCAAGTGCTTGCTCACAGGGGGTCGTTTTGACCGTTGGGGTTTTACATAATTATTGTATGGCCTTGCCTTACAATATAAAGCGCCTTGGGGCAACTGTTTGTTGTGATTTGGCGCTATATAAAAAAAAAAATTGATTGAATTGATTTATTTATTCAATCCTAGCAACAGTAGCTGGTAGTGGCCACCAGGACCCCACGATTAACAACAAGGATCCACCAGCACCTCGATAGGCGTGTCTGACTTTATTTTATTTTGCATGTTGAAATTTTTAATTTTCACAGCTGAATATGCAGCAGCTTTTCCAGTCACTGATGGAAATTTTGTCGAACCCCCTCCCCCACCTTCTCTCACTCCATTAATTGCATCATTTCTGATATTCACAGGGAATATACTGTACAGTATATTAACAACCTCAAGAAATAACACTTCCTATGAAATTCAAGATCTTTAACTTTAACTCTTTAACTCAGTTGTAAAGTCCATATTCCTCTATGGGTCGGAAACTTGGAAAGCCACTGTAGCTTTGAAGCAAACGACGCAGACCTTTATAAATGGATGTGTCCGCTGAATTTTACAAGTGAAATGGCCCAACACAGTGTAACAAAGTGCAATGACACGGACCCACAACAGGGGGCGTAAATGAACGGACAATAGCCAAAATACAACACTTTACTGTTGTGAAATGTGCACAACGAGAATACAGACAAACACAGAATTTGGGTTACAATCAAAATATACAAGGTGACGTGTGGGCAGGCTCGAGGATAGAAGACATCCGTCCAGAGAGGAGCCGGCACCCACACGATTTCCACCGCCACCGAACCCGGAGAATACTGGAGCCGCCAAGTCCCGAGTCCCCAGGTGGTCACCGTCTCCGGCTGTCGGATCTGGTACTGCTGGCAGGAAGCAGAAACAATCAAGGGTGGTGTGAGCACATACCCAGCAAACAGTCAGCAAATCGTCTTTCCAGGTGGGAAACAACACCTCCACCTTTAACACAGAAACAACAAACGTGCAGCGTCTGACTACTTATCCAGATTGGTGTGAGGAGAGAAGAATGTCGTCTCCTTCACAATCCACAACCCCAGCCTCCAGCTGCGGATAGGTATCAGGAACGCCTGCAAAGTATTCAGAATAATTGTTTGGCACCAAAAACGGCTGAGAGTTTTACCTTCTTGGTTTGAAGATATCTCGGCAAGGAGGTGGAGTTGCTGTCCGGCTTTTATGATGATGTGGTGATGAGTGACAGCTGTCAGGTGGTGATGAGAGACAGCTGTCACTCCCGGCTGCTCCCGTGAGGCGGCTGCGCACTCTTGTGCCTGAAGCCCGCACTTCAGGCAGGGCACCCTCTGGTGGTGGGCCAGCAGTACCTCCTCTTCAGCGGCCCACACAACAGGACCCACCCTCAACGGGTGCCTCCTGGCGCCCGACCAGGCTTGTCGGGATGATGGGAGTAGAAGTCGGCCAGGAGGGCCGGGTCCAGGATGAAGCTCCTCTTCACCCAGGAGCGTTCTTCGGGTCCATACCCCTCCCAGTCCACCAAGTACTGGAACCCCCGGCCCATCCGACGGACGTCCAGGAGCCGGCGGACCGTCCAAGCCGGCTCCCCGTCGATGATCCGGGCAGGAGGCGGCGCCGGTCCAGGAGCACAGAGGGGTGAGGTGTGGTGTGGTTTCAGTTTGGAGACGTGGAATACCGGGTGGATCCGCAGTGAAGCCGGGAGTTAGAGCTGAGGACTGAGGACTTTGAGGATCCTGAAGGGGCCAATGTACCTGTCCTTCAGTTTTGGAGAGTCCACCTGGAGAGGGATGTCCTTGGTAGATAACCACACCTCCTGCCCGGGCTGGTATGCAGGGGCCGGGGAACGCCGGCGGTCTGCATGGGCCTTAGCCCTCGTCTGGGGCTTCAAACAAGGCAGAACGGGCGGTGCGCCACACCCGACAGCATCTTCGCAGGTGGGCCTGGACCGAGGGCACACCGACCTCTCCCTCCACCACGGGGAATAATGGGGGCTGGTACCCCAGACACACCTCAAACGGGGAGAGGCCGGTGGCAGAAGACCAGGCCGTCGGGTGCGCGGATGTTACACAGCGGAAGGTCTGTTCGAGTTCCTGGTTCGCCCGCTCTGCCTGTCCATTCGTCTGTGGGTGATACCCAGATGAGAGGCTCACGGTGGCCCCAGTTCTCTGCAGAAACTCCTCCAAACCTGTGAGGAGAACTGAGGACCACGATCCGAGACAATGTCAGCTGGTATCCCATGCAGACGGACGATGTGGTGGACCAGGAGGTCTGCGGTCTCCTCGCCGTTGGGAGCTTCGGGAGGGTCACGAAGTGGGCCACCCTGGAGAATCGGTCCACTATCGTGAGGATGGTGGTCATGCCCTGGGACGGCGGGAGGCCCGTGACAAAATCCAGGCCGATGTGGGACCAGGGGCGATGAGGCACCGGAAGCGGTTGAAGGAGTCCTTGAGTCTTTGTGTGGTCCGCCTTGCCCCTGGCACAGGTGGTACAGGCCTGGATGTATTCCTGGACGTTGGCTTCCATAGACGCCCACCAGAAGCGCTGCCGGACCACTGCCATGGTTCTTCGCACCCCTGGGTGGCAGGAGAGCTTGGAACCATGACAGAAGTCCAAGACCGCAGCCCTGGCCTCTGGTGGGACGTACAAGCAGTTCTTTGAACCGGTTCCGGTCTCCACGTCCCAGGTGAGGGTGGCCACGATAGTGGACTCAGGAATGATGGGCTCCGGAGGATCAGACAGCCCTGTTTTGACTTCGTCTTCGTGTACCCGGGACAAGGCATCCGATCTCTGGTTCTTGGTCCCGGGGCGATAGGTGATCCGGAAGTCAAAACACCCGAAGAACAGTGACCAGCGGGCTTGCCTGGGGTTCAGCCGCTTAGCGGTCCTGATATACTCCAGGTTCCGATGGTCTGTGAAAACCGTGAATGGCTCCGATGCTCCCTCCAACAGGTGTCTCCACTCCTCAAGAGCCTCTTTCACCGCAAGGAGTTCCCGATTGCCCACGTCATAGTTCTGTTCAGCCGGGGTCAACCTGCGAGAAAAGTAGGCACAAGGGTGAAGAACCTTATCGGACTCCCCGCTCTGGGACAGCACGGCTCCTATCTCTGAGTCAGAGGCATCCACTTCAACCACAAACTGGCGGCAAGGATCGGGCTGCACCAGAACTGGTGCAGTCGAAAACCGACGTTTCAACTCCCTAAACGTGGCTTCGCACCGATCCGACCAGGTGAAGGCGACTTTTGGGGAGGTCAGGGCTGTCAGGAGACTACTAACCTGACTGTAGCCCTTAATGAACCTCTTGTAGAAATTTGCAAAGCCGAGGAACTGTTGCAGCTTCCTACGGCTTGTGGGTTGGGGCCAATCTCTCACCGCCGCAACCTTGGCCGGATCAGGGGCAACGGAGTTGGAGGAGATGATGAACCCCAGGAAGGACAAAGAAGTGCGGTGGAACTCACACTTCTCGCCCTTCACAAACAGCCGGTTCTCCAACAACCGCTGCAGGACCTGACGTACATGCTGGACATGGGTCTCAGGTTCCGGGGAAAAGATGAGTATATCATCCAGATATACGAAGACAAATCAGTGCAGGAAGTCCCGCAAGACATCGTTTACCAAAGCTTGGAACGTCGCGGGAGCGTTAGTGAGGCCGAACGGCATGACAAGGTACTCAAAGTGACCTAACGGGGTGTTAAATGCTGTCTTCCACTCGTCTCCTTTCCGGATCCGAACCAGGTGATACGCATTCCTAAGATCTAATTTGGTGAAAATTTGGGCTCCATGCAGGGGCGTGAACACTGAATCCAACAGGGGCAACGGTTAGCGATTGCGAACCGTAATCTCGTTCAGCCCCCTGTAATCAATGCATGGACGGAGTCCGCCGTCTTTCCTGCCCACAAAAAAGAAACCAGCACCCATCGGGGAGGTGGAGTTCCGGATCAGCCCGGCAGCTAACGAGTCCCGGATGTAGGTCTCCACTGATTCGTGCTCAGGACGTGAGAGGTTGTACAGCCTGCTGGACGGGTACTCAACGCCTGGGATCAAATCAATGGCACAATCGTAAGGACGGTGCGGGGGAAGGGTGAGCACCAGATCTTTGCTGAAAACGTCAGCAAGATCGTGGTACTCGATCGGCACCGCCGTCAGGTTGGGGGGAACTTTTACCTCCTTGTTAGCATTCAAACCGGGGGGAACCGAGGATCCTAAACACTCCCGGTGGCAGGTTTCGCTCCACTGAGCCACAACCCCAGATGGCCAATCAATCCGGGGATTGTGTTTAATCATCCATGGGAAGCCCAAAATCACGCGGGAGGTAGAAGGAGTCACATAAAATTCAATCTCCTCCCGATGATTCCCAGACACTACCAAAGTTACTGGCAGTGTCTTGTGTGTGATAAAAGGAAGAAGGGTGCCATCTAGGGCCCGCACCTTCAATGGTGAAGGGAGCGCCACTAGAGGGAGCCCTACTTCCCTTGCCCATCTGCTGTCCCTTCTGACCCCCTGTCCACCAGTGCTGGGGCCTGAAGGGTTAGATCCCCACTAAGGATCGTAACTGGGAGACGTGCAGATATGCGTGTATGTTCCACGTGAATGTTATGACCCACCCTTAGCCCAGTCTCTAAAGGCAAGTGTTGTCGTTTTGGCCGTTTGGGGCAGTTTTTCTGTATATGCTCTTTTGAGCTGCAGAGAAAACACTCCCTGCGGGCCAGCCTCCTCATTCTGTCATCTGATCTCCTTTTGGCCCTGCTCGTCTCCCTAACAACGTCAGCAGGGGGAGCTGTTGCCACACGGAGTGCTGAGGCTGTGGAGCGTGGGGAGGGCGGAACCTTTTTGGACCCGGAAGGGAGAGGGACGGCGCGTGCCCGGCCACGTCCTTCGTCTCGCTCCCGACGGCGTTGTTCTAACCGATTGTCTAATTGTATGACTAGATCAATAAGCCCATCCAAATCCCGCGGCTCGTCCTTAGCCACCAGATGCTCCTTTAGGACCAGAGACAGTCCGTTTACAAAGGCGGCGCGGAGTGCAACGTTATTCCAGCTGGACCTCGCAGCCGCGATGCGGAAGTCGACTGCATACTCGGCTGCACTCCGACGCCCCTGTCTCAGAGACAGCAGCACCGTTGAAGCGGTCTCGCCTCTATGTGGGTGATCGAACACCAGTCTGAACTCCCTCTCAAACTTAGTATACACCGTTAGGAGCCGTGCATTCTGCTCCCAAAGCGCCATAGCCCAGGCGCGTGGCTCACCTCGAAGCAAATTAATTACATAAGCCACCCGACTGGAGTCTGACGCGTACATCACGGGACGCTGTGCAAAGACGAGCGAACACTGCATTAAGAAGTCTGTACACGTCTCTACACAACCTCCGTACGGTTCCGGGGGACTTATGTATGCTTCAGGGGACGGTGGGGGGGTTCGTTGAACGACCAGTGGAATGTCTATATTCGGCACCAGGACAGCAGGAGGAGGAGCTGCAGCCGCGCCCTGTGCGCGCGCTTCCACCTCCGCGGTGAGAGCCTCCATCCTGCGATTGAGTATATTGCTCTGCTCGGTCACTACGTCCATCCGAGCAGTGAAGGCGGTTAAGATGCGCTGCAACTCACCTAACACGCCTCCTGCTGGCGCCTGTGCACCCTGCTCTTCCATTGGCTGTTCAACAGATGGCTGACGCCCCTCGGAATCCATGACGTTGGCCGAGATATCCTGTTGGGAAAGTGTAATGACAAGGACCCACAACAGGGGGCATAAATGAACGGACAATAGATGAGCCAAAATACAACACTTTACTGTTGTGAAATGTGCACAACGAGAATACAGACAAACACAGAATTTGGGTTACAATCAAAATATACAAGGTGACGTGTGGGCAATCAAGGGTGGGTGTGAGCACATACCCAGCAAACAGTCAGCAAATCGTCTTTCCAGGTGGGAAACAACACCTCCACCTTTAACACAGAAACAACAAACGTGCAGCGCCTGACTACTTATCCAGATTGGTGTGAGGAGAGAAGAACGTCGTCTCCTTCACAATCCACAACCCCAGCCTCCAGCTGCGGATAGGTATCAGGAACGCCTGCAAAGCATTCAGAATAATTGTTTGGCACCAAAAACGGCTGAGAGTTTTACCTTCTTGGTTTGAAGATATCTCGGCAAGGAGGTGGAGTTGCTGTCCGGCTTTTATGATGATGTGGTGATGAGTGACAGCTGTCAGGTGGTGATGAGAGACAGCTGTCACTCCCGGCTGCTCCCGTGAGGCGGCTGCGCCCTCTTGTGCCTGAAGCCCGCACTTCAGGCAGCGCGCCCTCTGGTGGTGGGCCAGCAGTACCTCCTCTTCAGCGGCCCACACAACAGCTACAAAGTACTTCACAACATTCATGAAACAAAAGATAAATTGCAGAACATGAACAATTTCAAAATAACAGCAATAAAGGGTACTTTATGAATAAGACTTCATGAATAAATTCTATTTTTATATTTGGTGCAAGAATAAATTTTTTTCAAGGATGAGATCCATCATAAGGTTAATAAGCCCAAAAAAGAGAACAACTCGTAAATGCTGTAGAATACAAATGTGCCACTGTGGTCTTCACTCTATGTATGTTGCTGCATGAAAGAATCATGCACAACAGCGCATTGTTTTTTTTTTTTCTTTTGTTTTTTTTTTTGCATATTCTTTTAAAAGTACTGTACACTGATTATTTCACCGTGTATACCTTATAGTATTAACACATTATGGAAATGGGTCAGGGAAATTATTTCACAGTGCTAAAACAAGAATGCCCTGTGAAGACTGCTGTGGGAGATGTATTTCTGTATTTCTGGTTGGCAAACAAATGTAACATCCACAAGACACATTTCAAAGACTTTCCTTTGTTTCCTTTTGCAAACAATCTGCCACACGAAGAAGCGTAATGCTGACACCAGTTTAGTCCCAAAAGGAATGCTAATACGAGCTTTACAAAGCCCTGTGATTGATCCATCCTCTTCTTGTGATGACATATTACACCTCTCAAGCTTGCAGTGCATCTCTGCACGCTGCTTTTGATCCCTTTAGGATACAGAATGGGAAACAGTAACGCAAGCAACAAAGACAGTCAGCACAACTGTGTGCAAAAGACAACAATCCCTTCATACAGCAATCAAAGGTCCAAAGCTGAATTAAATTAGATTGCTAAATAAAACACTTGTTTATTAAATTCTAAATAAAAACAAGTGGCAATTCAATCTGCCCAATGCCCTGTCAGGTTTTAGACATCCAAGAATTTTACTTAAAATGTAGTGGTTGCAAATCAGCTCCCTATTACGACGATGCAGTGTGATACTGCCGGATCATAAACGCATCACTGTGAAGCAGAAGAATTCGCAGAAGCCAGGGAATAATATGTCTGTGTGCAGTCTTCTCTGCTACACAGCGGAGAGGAAGAGTGGAGATGCAGCAGCTTGGTCCTGTCTGTGTTTTAACCAAACGTCCAGGGTGAGGGAGGAAAAATATATATGAAGAGGCAACAACCAACCAAAAGCTACTTTGTGCGCACATGACACAATTTATTTGTACGAGGTCTGTCAATAAAGTAACGGGCCTTTTTATTTTTTCAAAAACTATATGGATTTCATTCTTATGTTTTTACGTCAGACATGCTTGAACCCTCGTGCGCATGCGTGAGTTTTTCCACACCTGTCGGTTACGTCATTCGCCTGTGAGCACGTCTTGGGAAGGAGTGGTCCCGCCCCCTCGTCGGATTTTCTTTGTCTGGAAATGGCGGAATGAAAATGACTTTTTCTCCCATCAGAATTTTTTCAGAAGCTGTTAGAGACAAGCACCTGGAAACCATTCGAAAAATTTATCTGGCTTTCGGTGAAAATTTTACAGGCTTCACAGAGAATAAGGACTGTTACTACAGCTTTAAGGACCCCTTTAAGGACACTCGGTGCGTCGAGCTGCGACTACGCGGCACAAGCCACCGGACCATTTCTAAACGGATGGCTCTGTGGATACGAGACCGTCGTGTGCTCTTTCTCTGGTTATCACAAGAGCTGGACATCAGCCATTTTCCGGCAGATTTCACTTTTAACAAGAGATTTTGTCATGGAAAGCCGCACGGAGGCTTCGCGCGTAAAGACCGATTCGCTTTGAAAGCGAGACAAAGGAACACCTCTATTCAGCATGTCAGAGGACAAGTTTGGACATGCCTATCTCGGCTTTCAATGCTTACCAGTCCAGTAAGTATCAGAGAAATTGTGGAGAGCTGGACATGTCCAAACTTGTCCTCTGACACACTGAAATGGAGGTGTTCCTTTGTCTTGCTTCCAAAGCGAATTGGTCTTTACGCGCGAAGCCTCTGCGCGGCTTTCCATGACAAAATCTCTCGTTAAAAGTGAAATCTGCCAGAAAATGGCTGATGTCCACCTCTTGTGATAACCAGAGAAAGAGCACACGACGGTCTCGTATCCACAGAGCCATCCGTTTAGAAATGGTCCGGTGGCTTGTGCCGCGTCGTCGCAGCTCGGAGCGTGACGCGCCGAGCGTCCTTAAAGGGGTCCTTAAAGCTGTAGTAACAGTCCTTATTCTCTGTGAAGCCCGTAAAAGTTTCACCGAAAGCCAGATAAATTTTTCGAATGGTTTCCAGGTGCCAGTCTCTAACAGCTTCTGAAAAAATTCTGATGGAAAAAAAAGTCCTTTTCATTCCGCCATTTCCAGACAATGAAAATCCGACGAGGGGGCGGGACCACTCCTTCCCAAGGCGTGCTCACAGTCGAATGACGTAACCGACAGGCGTGGAAAAACTCACGCATGCGCAGGATTCAAGCATGTCTGACGTAAAAGCATATGAATGAAATCTATATAGTTTTTGAAAAAATAAAAAGGACCGTTACTTTATTGACAGACCTCGTATAATGTGATGATGTTCTGTGTTACAGTAGGTGGTGCAGTGCCAAGTTGAATGTGCACAGTGCACACTAAATTAGGAGTGATATGGAGTGAGAGGCGTTTTTAGTGTGCATTAATGTGATTAATAAACAAAAATATCTTTACTGAACAAAGAACAAATTTTGTTTGCTAAGAGAGGTGCATGCAACCAGAGATATAAATGTGTTTTTTTTTGCTACGAGATTTATTCAACTACTGTGGGAGAATAGTGGCTCTGAGAGGCTCTCAGAGGCAGTATCTTCGGTTCATGAGGCTCATCTCTGAGCGTGGCGCTAATTTCAAGATGTTCAAAATTTAGCTAAAACAGCGTGGGGCAGTTTGTGTACAAATTACTACGAGGACTGAGGATTACAGAGGCGTGTGGTGCAGACGAGGCTGCTAAAAGCCCATTATCCAAGCGACTGGCAGCTACACAGGACCTGAGAGGCTATTTTTGGAGCAGCTGCCCTCTTGCGCACACAGTCCCACCTGCTCTGTGCGCCGGACGCATACATTAATTAAAATAAAATATAAAATAATTATTTTGTAGCGGATTAATCATCTTCTGTCAAACCTTGGATGTTGAAAACACCTCTATTCTATTCGCTATCACAGAGGACTGTTTCATCTGGACGCTGTTTTTCCCCTCTTCTGCTCCATGAGGAACGTATTTTGGAACAACTTAAAGGTAACTATTTTTAATGTTTTTATAGCTTGGTAAAACAGTTGCATGTTCATTTGTAGTTGTAAAAGTATGTCTATGATAGATTTAATATCTTGTTAATGGATCAGAATGAGCTCCGCTGTGTGTGCGCGCTGACACAATGACTTGTGCTCAAAACGAGCATTTAGGCACAACGCCAGCTTGCAAAAGGGTGATTTTACAGTCAATAACGAACAAACCCAAAGTTAAAAGTTGGATCACGGTGTCAACGTGGCTGTGTGTTTAAAGCCACGGAGGAAATAATGTCAGTGAAGCCGTGAGGAGTGCAGAACGAGAGCATGCAAAAGAGCGATTCTGCAGACATAACACAAAGTTAAAAGTTGGATCACGGTGACTGTAAGCCGCGGAAGAAATAAAGAAAGAATTTTTTTTTTTTGGAAGTGATCCACAGTTGTAGCAGCAGGTGTATATAATTAAAGTGGCTACCTCATTCTGGTGTATTTTTTGTGGTCACAGAGAACTGGATGAATGCATAGAACTGCTGCTTTTGACTCTGGAACACAAGTAGCAGCAGTCTGGCGCACGGGACACACCGGCCAGTGTCGTGCCAAAGTAGTTATCCCCATCAGAATTTGTATCCGGGAGCGTGCACTCACTCAGTGCAGCGTCTTTTTTTGGACTGCGTTTAAAAAATGTGACATCTTGAATGGATGCTGTGAACTGAAAACACACACTTTAAGGGGACCAAGTGTGGGAGGGCTGGAGGTTTGGACCAAACCCATGACGGGCCATTAACTCACCTTTAGGTAGATCTGTGTGAGGTTGGATTCTCCTGTTTTTCTATCAATCACAAACTCCTCATAATATCTGCAACAGAAATGTAATGACAGGATTCATTCATACACGCTGATGGACCTGAAATAACATTTTTAATATCTTTTCGAGTGAACTTTGCCAAAATTTACTCTTTTGTGAAGTATGTTTGTTTGACATAGAATTATCCATTTATTTGTGACAATATGCATAATTCAAGTTTGGCACTTTGGTTCCACCCAAAGAGTGTAGAGTAAGTTTTTATTTAGCCATGTGGCTCCAGCGCCAACTCTTAGGTCCGGCGTGGACGTGGACCTTGTTTTCTGACAACTTCTGCTTAAAACCCAAAATGTCAGAAGGATCATGAGGCTCCGCTTTCACAGTCTGTATTCATACTGAAAATCAAGATCAAGTGAGCTTTTGCCCTTCTGCTCCACGGGAGGTTTCCTCCCTGAGTTTTCCTTAGGATACCTGCGTTACCGTTTGACAGGTGTACTGCCCAAGTCAAACTCCCCACCTGCCACTGTCACGCCAGGAGCAAGAGCCCGCTTGGGGCTCGCCTTCCCACCTCACCAGGTGTAGTGACCCCCCCAACAAAAAATATTTTTGTGGAGATAGGGTTTGCGATCAAGATTTCCTGAAGTAATTGATCCATAAACTGAAATCTATAAACTACTTAAACTGAAAGAAAATATATATCGTGAATGACATTCATGTTTTGTGAGACCGGTCTTCATGTTTGGTGGGATATTTTATTCACGGTTTGCAGCAAAATTATTAAAGGTTGGCATAAATTAGGGCTTACTTGTAGTTCCTAGGGTTTGTAAGAGTAGAATGGGAGGCAGAGCCTTCAGCTTTCAGGCTCCTCTCCTGTGGAACCAGCTCCCAATTCAGATCAGGGAGACAGACACCCTCTCTACTTTTAAGATTAGGCTTAAAACTTTCCTTTTTGCTAAAGCTTATAGTTAGGGCTGGATCAGGTGACCCTGA
The DNA here is from genome assembly GCF_902500255.1 of Thalassophryne amazonica. NCBI lineage: Eukaryota > Metazoa > Chordata > Actinopteri > Batrachoidiformes > Batrachoididae > Thalassophryne > Thalassophryne amazonica. The sequence goes on along the minus strand of NC_047104.1, from coordinate 114,187,938 downwards.
ACCATCCCTTAGTTATGCTGCTATAGAGGTAGACTGCTGGGGGGTTCCCATGATGCACTGTTTCTTTCTCTTTTTGCTCTGTATGCACCACTCTGCATTTAATCATTAGTGATCGATCTCTGCTCCCCTCCACAGCATGTCTTTTTCCTCGTTCTCTCCCTCAGCCCCAACCAGTCCCAGCAGAAGACTGCCCCTCCCTGAGCCTGGTTCTGCTGGAGGTTTCTTCCTGTTAAAAGGGAGTTTTTCCTTCCCACTGTAGCCAAGTGCTTGCTCACAGGGGGTCGTTTTGACCGTTGGGGTTTTACATAATTATTGTATGGCCTTGCCTTACAATATAAAGCACCTTGGGGCAACTGTTTGTTGTGATTTGGCGCTATATAAGAAATTGATTGATTGATAAATTTCCATGTCCCAACAGCCAGAGGCTGTGAGCATGGACCGGGCCAGCGGCCACCCAATCCTCTCTGCACCTGACCCCCATGGCCCCCTCTGCAGGTGGTGAACCCACAGGAGGGCGGGCCCACGTCGCTCTTTCGGGCTGAGCCCGGCCGGGCCCCATGGGCTAGGGCCTGACCACCAGGCGCTCGCGCGCGAGCCCCAACCCCAGGCCTGGCTCCAGGGTGGGGCCCCGGCTCCAAAATCAGCACCTCCAAATCCGAGGCCATGGTTCTCGACCTGAAAAAGGTGATTTGCCCTCTTCAAATCGGTGGAGTGTCCTTGCCTCAAGTGGAGGAGTTTAAGTATCTTGGGGTCTTGTTCACGAGTGAGGGATGGATGGAGCGTGAGATCGATAGATGGATCGGTGCAGCATCTGCAGTGATGCGGTCGCTGTATCGGACCATCGTGGTGAAGAGAGAGCTGAGTAGGGGGGCAAAGCTCTCGATTTACCGATCGATCTATGTTCCGATCCTCACCTAAGGTCATGAGATTTGGCTCATGACCGAAAGAACTAGATCGCGAGTACAAGCGGCCGAGATGAGTTTCCTCCGCAGGGTGGCTGGGTGCTCCCTTAGAGATAGGGTGAGGAGCTCGGTCACTCGGGAGGAGCTCAGAGTCGAGCCGCTGCTCCTCCACGTCGAAAGGAGTCAGTTAAGGTGGCTCGGGCATCTTTTCCGGATGCCCCCTGGGCGCCTCGCTGGTGAGGTGTTCCGGGCACGTCCCATTGGGAGGAGGCCCCGGGGAAGACCCAGGACACGCTGGAGGGACTACATCTCTCGGCTGGCTTGGGAACACCTTGGGGTTCCCCCGGAGGAGCTGGGGAGGTGTGTGTGGATTGGGAGGTCTGGGCGGCTTTGCTTGAGCCGCTGCCCCCGCGACCCGACTCCGGATAAAGCGGAAGAAAATGGATGGATGGATGGATGGATGGATGGCATAAATTTTCATGAATGGTTTGCAGATAATTCACGATTTGCAGCAAATTCATGTTTTGGGGGTTAAAACCTCTCTGACTTTGTCTCCAAACCGTCCTATCTGAGCTGTCCCTCTGATATGGTCATCCATAATCCTGTCCATTCTCCTCACTCCAAAGAGAATGTCAACATCTTCAGCTCTGCCAGCTCCAGCTCTGCCTCCTGTCTTTTTGTTAGTGCCACCGTCTCTAAGCCACACAACATAACTGGTCTCACTCCTGTCTTGTACTGTAGACTTTCCCCTCCTTCACTCTTGTTGATATTTTTTGGTCACAAATCACTCCTGCCACCTTTCTCCACCCACTCCACCCTGCCTGCACTCTCTTCATCATCTCTCTACCACACTCTCCATTACTTTGGACAGTTGACACCAAGTATTTAAACTCATCTACTTTCACCACCTCTACTCCTTGTAAACACACTATTCCACTGGGCCTGGGCTCCCTCTCATTCACACACATGTATTCAGTCTTGCTCCTACTGACTTTCATTCCCCTGCTCTCCAGAGCATCCACATTTCCAGGCTAGACTCAACCTGCTCTCTGGCAGGGGTGGTGGACAAGCGGTTAGTGCAATTAGTTTCAGTGCAAAAGGTTCCTGGTTCAAAACCTACCCCTGCCACATTTCCTCATGTAATGTGGAGTTGCATCAGGAGGGGCATCCAGCATAAGATCTGTGCCAAATCAACATGCAAACCCACCTTGGATCTGCTCTGGAAACCCCGAGTGGAAACAAGGGAGCAGCCGAAGGGACTCACAGTGCTTACTCAACCTGCTCTCTACAGATCACAAAGTCATCTGCAAACATTATAGTCCATGGAGACGTCTGTCTGATCTTATCTATCAACCTGTCCATCACCACTGCAAACCTGATGCTTGGTGAAAACCCACCTCTACCTGTCATTCCTACTGCCACACTATCCTTGTACATGTCCTGCACTACCCTAATATACTTCTCTGCCACTCCAGACTTCCTCATACAATACCACAACTCTTCTCTTGGTACCCTATCATAAGCTTTCTCTAAATCCACAAACACACGATGTAACTCCTTCTGGCCTTTTCTATACTTCACCATCAGTACTCTCAGAGCAAACATTGCATCTGTAGTGCTCTTTCTCATCATGAAACCATATTGCTGCTCACAGATCTTCACCTGTTTTCTAAGCTTAGCTTCTACTACTCTTTCCCATAACTTCATGCTGTGGCTGATCAACTTTATGCCTCTCTAGTTACTGCAGCTCTGCACATCACCCTTGTTCTTAAAAATAGGAACCAGCACACTTCATCTCCACTCCTCAGGCATCCTCTCACTTTTAAAGATTTTATTAAACAATCTGGTTAGAAACTCCACTGCCATCTCTATTAAACATTTCCATGCCTCCACTGGAAAGTCATCTGGACCAACTGCCTTTCCACTCTTCACCCTCTTCATAGCTGCACTTAGTTCATCCTTACTAATCTCTTGTGCTTCCAGATTTACTCTCGCCGCATCATCCAGCCTTTTCTCTCTCTTTTCATGCCTCAATATATTCCCTCCACCTTTTTCAACACACTCGCCTCTGCATCTTTTACCACCCTAACCTGTTGCACATCCTTTCTACCTTGGCCCCTTTGTCTGGGCAGTCGATACAAGTGCCTTCCTTACTGTTCAACTTCTTGTACAGCTCACTATAAACCTTTTCCTTAGCTTTTGCCACTTCTCTTTTCACCTTACACTGCATCTCCTTGAACTCCTGTCTACTTTCTTCATCTCTCAAAATATCCCAATTCTTTTTCACAAACTTCTTTCTCCTTATACTTTCCTGAGCATCTTTCCACCACCAAGTCTCCTTGTCTTCCTTCTACTGTCCAGATGTCACACCAGTACCTTCCCAGCTGTCTCCTTCACCACATCTACTTTTCCAGTTGTCTAAAATTTCTTTCCCTCCATCCACTGCCTGTCTCACCTGCTCATTGAATTTCACACAACAGTCTTCCTCCTTCAGCTTTCACCATCTGATCGTTTGTTGAGCTCTGACTCTCTTCCTCTTCTTCACCTCTAAAGCCATCCTACAAACCACCATCCTATGCTGTCTAGCTACACTCTCTACTGCCACCACCTTACAGTCTCCAATTTCTTTAAGCTTGCATTTCCTACAAGGAATGTAGTCCACCTGTGTGCAACTTCCTCCACTCTTATATGTCACAACATGAACAAATGCAAACAATATGGTACTGTATGCTAAGCCTGTCTGAAATAGACAGTTCTCAAAAACTGACCAACTGTGCAAGCAGAACAGTTAGACACAATCCATCCACAAGAAGCAGTGGGCAGGACAGTCTGGCACCCACTAGAGTAAGTAAAGTGCCTTTACTTACTTTGCTTAATTAAATTACTTACTTTACTTGAAGCCACGAGGACACCCAGACAACTCTGTAGGAGTTACAGGCTCCTGTGGCTGTGATTGTAGAAACTGTGAATGGTGCTACTTCTTTGTGTTACAACAACAGTTATAGCTTCATGATGGACTGGTGCAGAGATGGACAGTCATTTAAAACAGCTCAAATCTCGGCAAAAGAAAAGTATTTTTTCAAAGTGAAATTTCAGGTATAAGTTGCACACGGTACACTCTACTACTTTTCCTCTTCAAAGGCAATGGAGCTAATAAATATTTAGCACATGAACATATTGATAGAATAAAGTGTAACTTCATAATAAAGCCTTCTCAGATGAAGAACAGTATGATAAAGAACACTGTAAAAGTAGGATTAAAGAGCACTCCATCTGGTGAAATCACCTCTCCAGAGACAATGTATGATGTACTGAGGCAATATTTCAGTGAAAGCCCTGGCTAAATTAAAAAATTAGCTGATATTTTTGATCCCCATCCAGCACCAAATGAAACAGCAGTTGACTTGTAACTTTTGGGCTGTTTCTCTGCTGATGGCCAGTTTCTATACCAAACATCACTTATCAGTTATTGCTACAGTTTGCATGGTGTGAATTAGGTCACAGGTGAGTCCCAGTGTCTGGTCATGGCAGGAGCAAGAAGATTACAACATTCTAGTACTTTCCCAAACATTCAAATACATGGAGACAGCAGCAGACTACAGGATTAGGCTTAATAGTTCATCTGAAGCAGTACCATGCAGAATATGTTGAGATAGCAATAACATTTATAATAAACTGTCTACCTCCAGTCCCAGCATACATGTTCAAGAGCAAGCCTACAGCTCGGTGTGGAGCAGCAAGCTCAAAAGGGATAAAGAGATGGACTACTAATGTATAGACTTGGGTTTGACTTCCAGTTATGCTACCAGTCTGTGGCCTTGGACAAGACACCTGATACGCATTAGACCAGGTTCCATTACATATTTCTCCAAAATTTAAGCAATGTTTTCAGACAAAACGTACACGCATCATGAACCCCTCACCTATGGTGTACCTAACTATAACTCCGTACAACTTTAGGCCAGGTTTATATAGCGCCAACAGAGTTACCTCAAGGCACTTCACACAAGTAAGGTCTAACCTTACTAACCCCCAGAGCAGCAGTGGTAAGGAAAAACTCCCTCTGAGATAGAAACCTCAAGCAGACCAGCCTCAAAGGGTGACCCTCTGCTTGGGCCATGCTACAGACATAAATTATATAACAATTTACAAAACGAATATACATATTCCTGCACAATCATTCAGTTTTTGAAAACTGTCTGCTCCATGCAGATTTCCCATTGAGTGCCACACTGTTTGTATTTCTTTGTAAATGATGTAAATAAAGTCCAAGACATGTTCAGTGGCAGCTTTACCATCAGAGAGCCTCGTCCAAAACTACAACAAAAGACTCCAAGCTGTCACTGATGTTAAAGGGGGCAATACACGGTATTAAGAACAGGGGTATGTAAACTTTTGATCAGGGTCATTTGGGTAGTTTCTGTTGTCATTATGATTTAAAAAGAGTAAACACAGTTTTGTGACAATAAGTGACTCCACCCAACCATGAACCATGAGTGGAATTTTTTTTTGTTCTGTTATCATTCATATTCTCTGAAAAATGGCCAAAAAAAGGGTATGTAAACTTTTGAGCACAACTGTATGAACGCATGGACTTCTATGGGTCCGTTATGGAAATAAGTCACAATATTGTGACTGTCTAGTGCTCCCGATGTGGCAGACCGAACGGTCAGCCCCTAAAAATTGGTCAGCCCTGCCTCCACTGTGCATGCGTCATTTTGGAGCTCTGAGATAGTTTCTTCACCCAAAATGATCTAATGAATTAATGTGATTATTAATCATTAGATGACAAGGTAAAACCTCTTAAATCATTCTAAAGTCAGTTTTAAGCAGAAACTAGGCCATTTTAAGCAGAAACGACGCAATACTATGGGAAGCTTTGAAATGGCAGAAGCGCAGTGAACGCATCAGCAAGCAGTCTATGAAGCTACAGCGCTCTTATCACTTCCTCTATCTTTTATGATGAAATAAGGATGAATTTATGTGGAAATGATTGTTGTACAAAAGCTTCAGATATCTGTTGCTGAGACAGATGACGACTGCAGTGCAGTTTTAAGCAGGAACAAAGTGATAATCCGTGAACCGCGGCTGATGACACATGCAGAGTGAAGGCAGGGGGACCAATTTTGGGGGACTGGTTTTTAGGGGGGACCGTTCAGTCGGCGACACCGGCTAAGAAATGCTTGTAAATTACTGTATAAAGTGATGTTTTTACATCTTTGTGTGTCTGTCATGACAAAATAAAATAAATTCATTACAGCCAGTACGTTATGTGGAAACGAGCTGTAAGTCTGGTCTGCTTGAGGTTTCTTCCTATAATCAAAAACACCCGAGGAAGTTTTTCCTTACCACTGATGTCGGTGTGCTTAATCAGGTCGTTGTGCTTTATCAAACAAACCTTAGTGTGTTTCATATTGTGACTTGGCGCTGGATACATAAAACAAATCCTTATTTTATTATCTCAACTTACATTTGCAGTGAAATGTCTTGTGACAGGAGTGTGGTTTCTCTTTTTTTCCTTGTTCTAAGCAACAGTCGTAATGTGTTATGGCATGGTGTTTGCTGCACTTCTATTTGCGAGAATTATTTTCCTGCCTGGCAATCTTCTTTTTATAGCTCCCCTGAAACTGGCACGAATGTATTCTGCACAACAGCAAATAATATATCTGATAACAGACTTTATCATACCTTATGGAGTAGCCAAACGTCAAAGAAAGTTTTATGAAGTTCAGGGACAGTATGTAGCTCAAGTAATGTTTCTTTTATATCTTTCTGATAGCAGCCTGGGTTTGGAACTAATAATGTGTATTTTTTCTCTCTCTGTCAATCTGAAGTAAACGTGAAAAATTGAAAGATGCTGTTTGTATCTTCACAAATTCATTCAGTGATATTTAGTCACTGTCAAGTAACTTTAAGAAGGGAACACTGCAAAAACTGATATCTAAGAAAATAAAAAAAGACTGACTTAACTTTTGTCTAAATAGAAAAATAATATTGTCAAGCATTTTTTTTTACATTAAAAATGTCTTATTTTCGGAAAATGTAGTTCAGGTTTTCTTAGTATGTTTTTCCAACTAATGTCAAGTTGTATTTAACAAGTAACAAGGAAAGGCAATGGATTTCAAGTAATCCAAACAAAGGAACAAAATTATTTTCCTTATTTTAAGACAGAGGCTAATCTTAAAATAAGAATTCTGTCTAGGTTTAAGGCATTTTGATTATTCAGTGTCTAAACATTTTGCTAGTTTTAAGAATTCTAACCAAGTAATTTTTTTTACCCCATTGGTAGATTTTTTTTTTTTTTTTGCTTAATACAAGACAATTTGGCAGGATTTCGGATTATTTGTCTTATTTTGGAGAGGGACAGTTTTTGCAGTGAAAAGATTCTCCTGCTGTGTAACTGGGTGTTTCTCAGTGGCAGAAAAGAGACCTGTAACACTGTGTGTGTGTGTGTGTGTGTGTGTGTGTGTGTGTGATGACAGCCCCATTTCAGTGAAGACTTTGAAAACCTGTCTGTTTCCTTCTATCATGAGGCCACATAAAGTCTGTTCTTGTGCACTCAATCAGCCACAAATATCATCTTGTGCTTTGAAGATGACTTTATTGTATTGTCACGGCTTTGGATCTAACCCCCTAAATTGAGCAAAACGACATTGGGCCGTATCATTAGGGTGGAAGCCCCCCCCATCGCAGAGGAGATTTTTGTGAAAGACATATTTGGGAAATCACAGCAGCGTCGAGCAGAGGGAACTGTTATGAGGTGCTGCTGAAGCGTAACGCTGCAAGCACAGAAGCAATGACAGGCTTCTCTCGTTCCTACGCTTCACTTCTCCCAGGTGTACTCTCACACAGCCAATGCAACCTGCTGTCTCTGGAGGGAGTGTGTGTTCGTGTGTGTCCACGTCTGCGTGCGCCTGTATGTGTGTGTCCGAGGCCCAGGTATGGCGCGCTGATTAAACCCACGGCTAAGCAAGAAACACACCAGGCTGCAGCTTCCAGTGACCCTGAATACACATATAGATATTTTGGGGAAAACAAATGGGCGGAAAATGGAATACACAAGCACAGCTGGTACGACGAAGGAAGAGGAGGAGAGACACCATCAGCCACACGACTCCACCGAGTCATGGAGAAAGTACATTTTTATAGATTCCCTGTGTCTGTTTCGCATTTTCTCTTATGCATGAGTGTTTGTGTGTCATATTACCTGCCAACCATCTCAGAGTTTTTGTAGACAGGAATGTTGGGTGTGTTACTGTTGTCGTAGGGTCCAAAGTGGCAATTTGGAGAGCCGAACCACTCATCGAAACCATGCTCCAGAGGAAGGTACTGAGGTCGGTGGCCAAGATGCCTATGTGAATACATTGAATGCATACAAACAGCTTAAGAGGTCATACAAATTTATCACCTTAACTATGCACTGTGCACACATAAATGTTGCAGAATTTGCTCTAAAAGAAATGATTTAGTTAATAGCACAAGTCATTTAAATGTTGTGAAATTAAACTGTTTCCTGAGTGTCAATGGGTTCAGTTGTTTCTGGCACTGTATTAAAAACCTGTTAATGAAAAATCGCTGGAGTCCGTGGGACATGTAGGTCACCACTAGAACCAAAGCATACTCGCCACCTAGCAGACATGCCCGTGTAAACCTGTGCCGCTGTCAACACCCCCCCAATTTCGGCAAGGAGGCGTGGATGATAAACTGTTTTTTTTTTTTTTTTTTAATGGGGCCAAAATAAAATCACGCACACACACTTTTAATATATAGATGATTTACCACCCCCTGCTGGAATGGAGTGTAAGTCCAGAAAGTAATTACCACATCCATTGTTCAGTGTTGTTAGCTAATATTGCTAATTTCTCAAAAAATATTAGTCCATCAACGTTCCGTTTTGGCAGCATTCATCCTTGACCCAAAAAACATTAGCTTACCAAACGGCAAATGTCAGCTCTTCCCACTTTGTCCACGACTGAAGTTATATACATGCATGCACACACACACAAAGAGGCCACTTGCTTATATATATATATATATTCTAACAAATAATCATAACAGTTGTTGTCTTCTACCAAGCTGCCTGCCTGTTGTCCTGTAGTCCATCCCAGCCTTGTGCAGGTCTACAGTTTTGTCCCTGGTGTCCTTAGACAGCTCTTTGGTCTTGGCTATGGTGGACAGGTTGGAGTGTGATTGATTGAGTGTGTGAACAGGTGTCTTTTATACAGGTAACAAGTTCAAACAGGTGCAATTAATACAGGTAAAGAGTGCAGAATAAGAGGGCTTCTTAAAGAAAAATTAACAGGTCTGTGTGAGCCAGAATTCTTGCTGGTTGGTAGGGGATCAAATACTTATTTGCAGCAGTAACATACAAATAATATATTTTTTTTTTTTTAGATTATGTCTCTAACAGTGGACATGCACCTAAGATGAAAATTTCAGACCCCGCCATGATTTCTAAGTGGGAGAACTTGCAAAATCGCAGGGTGTTCAAATACTTATTTTCTTCACTGTGTGTATATACATATATATATATATATATATATATATATATATATATATATATATATATATATATATATACACACATACACACACACACTCAACAAAAATATAAACGCAACACTTTTGGTTTTGCTCCCATTTTGTATGAGATGAACTCAAAGATCTAAAACTTTTTCCACATACACAATATCACCATTTCCCTCAAATATTGTTCACAAAGCAGTCTAAATCTGTGATAGTGAGCACTTCTCCTTTGCTGAGATAATCCATCCCACCTCACAGGTGTGCCATATCAAGATGCTGATTAGACACCATGATTAGTGCACAGGTGTGCCTTAGACTGTCCACAATAAAAGGCCACTCTGAAAGGTGCAGTTTTGTTTTATTGGGGGGGGGGATACCAGTCAGTATCTGGTGTGACCACCATTTGCCTCATGCAGTGCAACACATCTCCTTCGCATAGAGTTGATCAGGTTGTCAATTGTGGCCTGTGGAATGTTGGTCCACTCCTCTTCAATGGCTGTGCGAAGTTGCTGGATACTGGCAGGAACTGGTACACGCTGTCGTATATGCCAGTCCAGAGCATCCCAAACATGCTCAATGGGTGACATGTCCGGTGAGTATGCCGGCCATGCAAGAACTGGGACATTTTCAGCTTCCAAGAATTGTGTACAGATCCTTGCAACATGGGGCCGTGCATTATCATGCTGCAACATGAGGTGATGTTCTTGGATGGCACAACAGTGGGCCTCAGGATCTCGTCAGGGTATCTCTGTGCATTCAAAATGCCATCAATAAAATGCACCTGTGTTCTTCGTCCATAACAGACGCCTGCCCATCCCATAACCCCACCGCCACCATGGGCCACTCGATCCACAACATTGACATCAGAAACCGCTCACCCACACGACGCCACACACGCTGTCTGGCATCTGCCCTGGACAGTGTGAACCAGGATTCATCCGTGAAGAGAACACCTCTCCAACGTGCCAAACGCCAGCGAATGTGAGCATTTGCCCACTCAAGTCGGTTACGACGACGAACTGGAGTCAGGTCGAGACCCCGATGAGGACGACGAGCATGCAGATGAGCTTCCCTGAGACGGTTTCTGACAGTTTGTGCAGAAATTCTTTGGTTATGCAAACCGATTGTTTCAGCAGCTGTCCAAGTGGCTGGTCTCAGACGATCTTGGAGGTGAACATGCTGGATGTGGAGGTCCTGGGCTGGTGTGGTTACACGTGATCTGCGGTTGTGAGGCTGGTTGGATGTACTGCCAAATTCTCTGAAACGCCTTTGGAGACGGCTTATGGTAGAAATGAACATTCAATACACGAGCAACAGCTCTGGTTGACATTCCTGCTGTCAGCATGCCAATTGCACACTCCCTCAAATCTTGCGACATCTGTGGCATTGTGCTGTGTGATAAAACTGCACCTTTCAGAGTGGCCTTTTATTGTGAGCAGTCTAAGGCACACCTGTGCACTAATCATGGTGTCTAATCAGCATCTTGATATGGCACACCTGTGAGGTGAGATGGATTATCTCAGCAAAGGAGAAGTGCTCACTATCACAGATTTAGACTGGTTTGTGAACAATATTTGAGTGAAATGGTGATATTGTGTATGTGGAAAAAGTTTTAGATCTTTGAGTTCATCTCATACAAAATGGGATCAAAACCAAAAGTGTTGCGTTTATATTTTTGTTGAGTGTGTGTATTTATATATATATATATATATATATATATATATATATATATATATATATATATATATATATATATATATAGAGAGAGAGAGAGAGAGAGAGAGAGAGAGAGAGAGAGAGAGAGAGAGAGAGAGAGAGAGAGAGAGAGAGAGAGAGAGAGATATTCAATCTGATGTCACCAAACGTCTTACTGGAAATCTCGTAGAATCATTTGAAAAAATTTGAATGAAGCTGTCTGAATTTTGTGTTATAAATGCGAGGACGAAATATTTGCTTTAATTAAGGATGATAGTACATTCTGTATACAGGCCGCATGGTGGATAGTGGTTTGCACTGTTGCATCACAGCAAGAAGGTGGTGGCACTGCTTTCCACGACCTCAGCAATTATGTGTATTCGTGTGTGTACAGTAGTGTTCAGAATAATAGTAGTGCTATGTGACTAAAAAGATTAATCCAGGTTGTGAGTATATTTCTTATTGTTACATGGGAAACAAGGTACCAGTAGATTCTCACAAATCCAACAAGACCAAGCATTCATGATATGCACACTCTTAAGGCTATGAAATTGGGCTATTAGTAAAAAAAAAAAAAAAAGTAGAAAAGGGGGTGTTCACAATAATAGTAGCATCTGCTGTTGATGCTACAAACTCAAAACTATTATGTTCAAACTGCTTTTTTAGCAATCCTGTGAATCACTAAACTAGTATGTAGTTGTATAACCACAGTTTTTCATGATTTCTTCACATCTGCAAGGCATTAATTTTGTTGGAATGGAACCAAGATTTTACTTGTTTACCAGTGTGCTTGGGGTCATTGTCTTGTTGAAACACCCATTTCAAGGGCATGTCCTCTTCAGCATAAGGCAACATGACCTCTTCAAGTATTTTGACATATCCAAACTGATCCATGATACCTGGTATGCGATATATAGGCCCAACACCATAGTAGGAGAAACATGCCCATATCATGATGCTTGCACCACCATGCTTCACTGTCTTCACTGTGAACTGTGGCTTGAATTCAGAGTTTGGGGGTCGTCTCACAGACTGTCTGTGGCCCTTGGACCCAAAAAGAACAATTTTACTCTCATCAGACCACAAAATATTCCTCCATTTCTCTTTAGGCCAGTTGATGTGTTCTTTGGCAAATTGTAACCTCTTCTGCACGTCTTATTTAACAGAGGGACTTTGCGGGGGATTCTTGCAAATAAATTAGCTTAACACAGGCGTCTTCTAACTGTCACAGCACTTACAGGTAACTCCAGACTGTCTTTGATCATCCTGGAGCTGATCAATGGGTGAGCCTTTGCCATTCTGGTTATTCTTCTTTCCATTTTAATGGTTGTTTTCCATTTTCTTCCATGCATCTCTGGTTTTTTTGTCCATTTTAAAGCATTGGAGATCATTGTAGATGAACAGCCTATAATTTTTTGCACCTGCGTATAAGTTTTCCCCTCTCCAATCAACTTTTTAATCAAACTACGCTGTTCTTCTGAACAATGTCTTGAACGTCCCATTTTCCTCAGGCTTTCAAAGAGGAAAGCATGTTCAACAGGTGCTGGCTTCATCCTTAAATAGGGGACACCTGATTCACACTTGTTTGTTCCACAAAATTGACGAACTCACTGACTGAATGCCACAGTACTATTATTGTGAACACCCCCTTTTCTACTTTTTTTTACTAATAGCCAAATTTCACAGCCTTAAGAGTGTGCATATCATGAATGCTTGGTCTTGTTGGATTTGTGAGAATTTACTGGTACCTTGTTTCCCATGTAACAATAAGAAATATACTCAAAACCTGGATTAATCTTTTTAGTCACATAGCACTACTATTATTCTGAACACTACTGTACGAGGTCTGTCAATAAAGTAACGGTCCTTTTTATTTTTTTCAAAAACTATATGGATTTCATTCATATGTTTTTACGTCAGACATGCTTTAACCCTCGTGCGCATGCGTGAGTTTTTCCACGCCTGTAGGTGACGTCATTCGCCTGTGAGCATGCCTTGGGAAGGAGTGGTCCTGCCCCCTCGTCGGATTTTCATTGTCTGGAAATGGCGGAATGAAAAGGACTTTTTTTCCATCAGAATTTTTTCAGAAGCTGTTAGAGACTGGCACCTGGAAACCATTCGAAAAATTTATCTGGCTTTCGGTGAAAAATTTACGGGCTTCGCAGAGAATAAGGTCTGTTAGTACAGCTTTTAGGATCCCTTTAAGGACGCTCGGCGCGTCACGCTCCGAGCTGCGACATGTCTATCTCGGCTTTCAATGCTTACCAGTCCAGTAAGTATCAGTGAAATTGTGGACAGCTGGACATGTCCAAACTTGTCCTCTGACACGCTGAAACAGAGGTGTTCCTTTGTCTCGCTTCCAAAGCGAATTGGTCGTGACGCGCGAAGCCTCCGCGTGGCTTTCCATGACAAAATCTCTTGTTAAAAGTGAAATCTGCCGGAAAATGGCTGATGTCCAGCTCTTGTGATAACCAGAGAAAGAGCACACGATGGTCTCGTATCCACAGAGCCATCCGTTTAGAAATGGTCTGGTGGCTTGTGCCGCGTCGTCGCAGCTTGGAGCACGGCGCGCCGAGCGTCCTTAAAGGGATCCTTAAAGCTGTACTAACAGACCTTATTCTCTGTGAAGCCCGTAAAATTTTCACCGAAAGCCAGATAAATTTTTCGAATGGTTTCCAGGTGCCAGTCTCTGACAGCTTCTGAAAAAATTCTGATGGAAAAAAAGTCCTTTTCATTCCGCCATTTCCAGACAATGAAAATCCGACGAGGGGGCGGGACCACTCCTTCCCAAGGCGTGCTCACAGACGAATGACGTCACCGACAGGCGTGGAAAAACTCACGCATGTGCACGAGGGTTCAAGCATGTCTGACGTAAAAACATATGAATGAAATCCATATAGTTTTTGAAAAAAATAAAAAGGACCATTACTTTATTGACAGACCTCGTATAAGCTGATTGTATGCATCCCATGAACTTGCCATGTCAGGGGCATATCAGATTATTTTGGCATATAATTAGCCAAATAATTAAGCGATGGACTTGCAAATTTGTGATGGTCTATGGACCAATTCTTTCAAGCTCCTTCTCTGTAGCTATACACCAACACTGCCATCTAACCAAAACCTAATTTTAAGACCATGAGTACAAGTATGCTGGGGCTTGGTGTGATGATGACAACTGTATTGGTTGTAAATAGCAATGAAATTTGTGCTACGCTGTGCACTGCTTTGCTGTGAGTGACAGATAGTGCCCTCCATTTCAATAGTGTGCCATAATGAACTAAACATAATGGGATGTGTGAAAAGTAATCATTGTCCATTTTTGACAATTTTATCAATACACATATTCCTTTTCAATACTGTTATACTCATTTTTAAATTCACAACCTGCACTCCCAGAGTAATCACTCACCATTTCCCAACTATTTTGCTGACATAGCCTTTTTCCTTCAGCATCTCTGGCAACAGAATCTCATCCTTTGAGATCCCGCCCACTATCTCCTGAGGCGTGTATGCTGTAAAAAAGCCCAAGATTTAATGCACAAACATCTCCAAGCTGGATCCCCATTTGCAATTATTTACAGCGCTGAATCATTTGCAAATAATACACCATTTCTGGCGTGAGCATTCGTGGTGTAGAAACCATTTCTGACCGGCAGCCTCCCAATGAGAAGGGCAGCTCGAGCTGTCGAAATGAAAGAAAAACAAAAAACTGTCAGATTACCATGTGTTCATAAACATTTAGCCATGAGATTCTATGTCACATGTCCAAATACATTTGCACTGAGAAAGCATTACAGTATATGTGCTACCTACTTTTCACAAGGACCCATGAGAAAACAAATTAATTTATCCAAATGGTAAAAAGTAACTCCCTTCATTTTCTCATTTGTTTCACTTGGGGTTGCCACACTAGCTCCAGGGTGGACCTGCTTGTTGATTTGGCACATGTTTTATGCTGGATGACCTTCCTGACGCAACTCCACATTACATGGAGAATGGGCAGGGGTGCCCTCGAACCAGGAACTTTCCTCACTGGAAACAAGCACACTAACCGCTTGGACACCACCCCTAATTTATTCACTTGGTAATTAAAACACAAATTCTGGAATCCTTCTTGTCAACATTAAAAAAAACCCAACAACAATCTCCAATAGTGCTTTAGTTCATAGTTCATTGGGCTGTTGATCATTGATTTTCAGTACTTACAAACAAGCACTGGTGGCCTCAGTAGCCACCAGATTTTGGGTTTTCAAATGAAACTAAATGTTTCAGCTACATTCACACAGAATCCTTTCCCCAGGGTTGTGTGAATTTGTGACTGTGGTCAATTTTTGAACAAAAACACTATTAAACAATCAGAAAATAATAGTATATTTCTGTGCTGTGAATATTTCTTAGTGGAAACTCTCTCACGCTCTCTCACACAGATTCCATTCACTCTAAACCTGGCTCGACCATCTCCCTCTTACACTTTTGTTGTAAAATTCATATAAATTCCTTACAGCTTCGCTATGTGAAGGTATGACCATGTTATTTTATAACAGAACCACTGTGAAACAATTAGAAAATAACACATTATTGCTCCACTTTCATACATTTCTGTGCAGAAAGTTTTTTTCTCTCATATCCATCATCCGCTAACCACCAGCATGTCAATGGGATATTACACAGGAAATACACTGTTGCATTTTTATTGGTCATAGTTTACCAGATTTGAAAGGGCTTGTCAACTTTATATGTCCTTTTAATTTGTTGAATTACAAGATGATGGCATTTACTGAGTTATAATATCAACACACTGGAGAGGGTGGATTAATCTACCTATCTGGTCACTCATTACATTTTAGAAGGTACATACTGAAGGTTTTGAGGCCAGTCCAAAGCCTGGGAATAAGACATCTGATGTTTTGTTGTTGTTTTTCCAACTCTCTCCAGGACTTTCAGTTATTGTCTTTAATACATGGTTCGTATAAATTATGGCGGTTATATTACATTGGCTTTGTTCCTGCATAACACATTGCTCTTGGCTCAAAACACTTTAATCAGTAATGTTACAAAGAACATTTTCTTTAATTAATAAATGTCTTAGCTTATCAATTTTTAATAACAGACTCCAAAACTTAATTTGATTTTCTTTAACACCAGACTTGACTTTTCACACAGTTTGGTGTAAAGTACTTCATTAATTTGGTAATATTTGTATTTCAACAGGTTTGGTGGAGATAAAATCTATTGAGCATGTTTCAAAAACAGGATATCCTGTTTCAGCTTGTGCTTAATAATACTGTATATTGCTTACTCACACGGGGAACACAGCGGGTTAGCAGTGTAAAAGTTTGGTAGCAGCATCCCCTCAGCAGCCATAGTGTCCAGGTTGGGAGTCTCTTTGGAAGGCTGGCCCAACACACCTAAGTCACCCCAACCCATCTAAAAAAGAGAAAGGAGGACCGGCAAGTGCCGATACGTTAGTAGAAGAGCACTCAGCCAAGGCTGAAATAATAAATGTCTTTTAACAAAGTCTTGTTAAGTCTTGTGACCAAGTCTTTTACAATACAATTTCTTCATTAACACCGGGTATAGGAGCATGTGCTAGTGCCGCGCATCACTGCATTCATGACTCTACAGAACCGCCTTGTATTCTGAAAGGTAACCACCCAGGCAGACAATGATCCATTCCAAACTCTTCTAAGTAACCATCGACTGTATCTGTTGCAGCTATACTCGTACATGGTGGAAATAAACCCTATTAAACATGTTGCAAAAACAGGGCATCGTCTTTCAGGTTGTACCTCAGTGTTATTGCTGCACAAAAACCAGCACAAAAACGACAGAGTTAACATCTAGCTGTAAAGACTGACAAGTTGAAACTGAAAAAGCACAAAGACCCTGTGTGGAATTGACACATTTGTTTATTTTCTATACAGCGGGGTGTGTGAGTGGTAGCTGGAGCCTATCCCAGTAGTCATAACACAAGAGGAACGGTACACCCTGGGCAGGAGCCCAGTCTGTACATGCAGACAGACAAACTCTCTAAGGGGCAAGGCATATTTCTCTCCACATCCATCAAAGTTGCAATGACGATCAAATCCAAGTCTTATTTACTTCTACTGGGAGCCCCTAGGGACTTGAGTGTAGGTGTTGCTACACAGGCAAGTGAAGGAAAATGGGAGGAAGAGACATCGAAAACTAAATTTTCACTGGGAGGCAAAGGATTATCACGACTGATCAAGATTTCACCCTAACTAATTCTGCCAGTAATATCCAGTTGTTCTGGCAAGTTTGTTATTATACTCATCAGTGGCATCTCCCTTTCTGTACACAGCACAAAGCAAACGGTCATATCCTGTTCTGCTTTTCATCCACACCCATAAACTACCTTTGACATCTAAATCATTTATCACATCACATAGTTCCACGTCAATATACCCCATTCTCCCATCAGAGTGCCGAGCTCCCCATGTGAAATTCTGCCTGAAGAGGTGGGTGGGCCAGTGCACGAGCATGGCTAATATCATGTACATTGGAATGCCAGTTTCATTGAAATGTCTAATTTCATCACAAATAAAAAAAAATAGCACAAATAATTCACCTGATTGTGTCCTTTTTTCATTCATTAACTGATTCCATCTGCTCAAAGTGATGTTAATCAGTGAAATCACACAGTGAAATCACCTGCTGGAGTAGGTGGTTCTAAAGAAAGCCTGTATCCTCTTGGCCCTTTCTGGAATTTGAGACCTCTGCCCTATATGTTCTATTGTTCATCTCCGGAAGCATGCCTTTGACTCCTTTCTTCTCCTCTGTGGACAACTTTAAAGTTTCTTATTGCCAAATTTGATTCACCAATATTTCTTCTGCAATTTAACTCCTTCCATGTCTCTCTCTCTCTCAAGTTCTCAGTGTGGCTTTGCCAGATCAGGACTGCCAGAAACCTTTTTCTGCCGCTGAAATTTCACATATACAGGTCAAAGATCTGCCAATATCCCGAATGGCTCCAATTTGGGTATCCCACCTTATTTCAGCAAGACAATGCCAGGCCACATTCTGCACGTGTTACAACAGCGTGGCTTCATAGTAAAAGAGTGCGGGTACTAGACTGGCCTGCCTGCAGTCCAGACCTGTCACCCACTGAAAATGTGTGGCACATTATGAAGCGCAAAATACGACAACAGAGACCCTGGACTGTTGAACAACTGAAGTCGTACATCAAGCAAGAATGGGAAAGAATTCCACCTACAAAGCTTCAACAATTAGTGTCCTCAGTTCCCAAATGCTTATTGAGTGTTGTTAGAAGGAAAGGTGAAGTAACACAGTGGTAAACATACCACTGTCCCAGCTTTTTTGAAACGTGTTGCAGGCATCCATTTCAAAATGAGCAAATATTTGCACTAAAACAAGTTTATCAGTTTGAACATTAAATATCTTGTCTGTGATGTAGTCAATTGAATATAGGTTGAAGAGGATTTGCAAATCATTGTATTCTGTTTTTATTTACATTTTACACAACGTCCCAACTTCATTAGAATTGGGGTTGAACATGAGTTGGGAATTTCTGAGAAGTAGGGATGGAATGACCTACAGTATTGTGGATGCAGCAAAGCACAAGACCAGGGCATGCTCGCAGACTTGATTTGGTTAATATTTTTGGCGGAGTTAACACATAGTTACATTCTACCAGAATCCATTTTAGATCTCAGGTTTTTTTTTTTCCTCTGTTTGAGGTGCAGCTCTATCCAGAGATGGATGTGGTGTCTGCTTTGGACACCCTCCTGTCTTGTGCACAGGCAACATTTCCTCTATATTGTTTTGTAATTTCTGTCGGTAGCAAGGCCCAAACAGAGGGTCACCCCTTTGAGTCTGGTCTGCTTGAGGTTTCTTCCTCAGAGGGAGTTTTTCCTTACCACTGTTGCCTGTGTGTTTGCTCTTGGGGTTGTAAGGTTAGACCTTACTTGTGTGAAGCGCTTTGAGGCAACTTTTTAGTGATTTGGCGGTATATAAATGAAAATTTAAAAGAAAAATACACACAGTGTGTGTGTGTGTGTGTTCAGTAACATTAGCAGTAACAGCAGCTACTATAACCATTGCGTTTAATGTTTAAAGGCACATAATATATTAGTGCGCAGGGAAGCAAAAGAAAGAACAAACTTACGTCATCCATGAGCATGATGATAATATTAGGAGGAGATACAGTTAACGGCGTTTGTGCCGAGGAATAAGATATTATTGCATAAAACAAAACAAAAGTTTGAACAAACATCACACAGACTGCCATTGTGTGTCTGCAGCTGGACCTGACTGAGACCGCGGTCGTATGACAGGAAGTGCTGCTTCAGACACAACTCTTGCGCAGCATTTGCGCATACACAGCAGCCTCACAGTTTTATTTTTTCTTGGTGTTAGCCAAAACACATTTTAATAAATGTTAATGTGTGCTTCGTGAACAGATTTATATAAATAGCGTTACACTTAATTATAATGTGGCATACGTTTACTTATACTCGGAAAATGTCCTATTTTGCCTGGTGTTTTCAGGGGACACTAATAATCTGTCATTTGTCATAATTAGGATCAGTTTGCTTTTTGGACAAATGATTACCCATGCAGCAAAACACTATTGAATAAGGCATGGTTTCGCTATTTCAATAAATAATTCTCGATTGTATACGTTACCATATGCCTTAATAAACAGTGAAATTTGTTAAATACAATGTAAATGAATGACTTGTATAATCTGTATATGTACGATTAAAAAATATAACTATGTATGACAACACCACAAAATGTATTATGATGTGACGTAAATTAATACAAACATTTTGATCATAAATTAGTTGGAAAAAGATTTTAAAAAATACAACAGCTCGCCCACCCGACCAATCATAAACAGCATGCAGATCCAAAATATCGGCAATGTATTGAAAGAAAATGATGTGGAGCAAAGAAGTGGGAACTGGCGGTACTGTTATTTTACTACTCCTTTTGCAACACATCAGTGGAAATGGAATCGCCTTACGACAGTGAACGCAGCACACGTGACAGCATGACAGCGCAGGCGGGGGACAACATGGCCGTGTGCATAGCAGTTATCGCCAAAGAGGTGAGATTTTGTTTGTTTTTGTCTCTGTTCGGTGAACTTATAAGATATCGTTATGACTATTAAATACACATTTTTGTCGTCTATCATTTTTATTTATTGTGATGTGTTGCGCTCTTTTCGTTGGTGAGTGTGGCTGAGTGTAGCAGTGCTAACGTTTCCGCAGAACTACCCGCTGTATATTCGCAGTCTGCCCACTCAGAACGAGCTGAAGTTTCACTACACGGTGCACACCTCTCTGGATGTGGTGGAGGAGAAGATCTCAGCCGTGGGAAAGGCTTTGGGGGACCAGCGAGAGCTGTATTTGGGTCTGCTGTACCCCACCGAGGACTACAAAGTGTATCCTTATTTATTTGTCTTCTTAAACGGTTCCATACAGCTTCATATTTTCAATGAAAAAGCTTTGATTTCATACTGTGAACTGTGGTATGATGGTAAAGCCTGATGTTTATGCGTTACAGAAATTTTAACCCTTACTGTAAATTATTTATGATAGGTAAAGTTGCAAGATGTCTCAGTAACCTTATTGACAGGTTTAAAAAAATAAACAAAAAAACTCAGGTTTAAAGCTTTGCTCAGACACCAGAAGGATGCAGCACCCTTCCAGTATACCAGGGCCCGGTTGTTTAGTCGACTAAACTCGCTTAGTTGACTAATCTTTTGATGTTTGTCACTGCACAAAGTGCTTAGTTGGCTAAAGTTTCGCATTAGATGATTAAAGGTTTTAGCTTTCTACAGAAGAGGCTAATCTTATTTTAGTAAAAAAAAAGTCAGTGTCTTACCTCAATAATGGCGACTATCATGTACCGCCACTTGATGGAGCAGGAAGGACAGACTTGGAGTGCATGTTCTGGGACTGGAATAATTCATTGAAGATGTTTATAGTAGACAAGGTTCAACAGCAATACTGCTTCCACCCACCTACAATCTTCTTCATCATGGACATGATAGCTCCAGCCATCAACCACCAAACGAGGAGGAACAGCGCCCTGCCAGCCCTTCCTCAGGTTTTGATTGTGCTGGGGTTTTATGCCTGTGGGACCTTTCAGCAGGTTATGGGTGATTCTTAGACTACGGGCACTTATTATGTCCTTTGATCATATTGTATGAAAAACAGAAAAAAAGGGGAAATTTCACACTGTTATAGTTATCTTTACAATGAAAGTGTTTTAAGAAATTTGTTCTAGTAGTCTATGATGACTTTTTCACCTTTTTTCAGCATCATTATATGCAAATATTGCTGTTTTGTGCTTGTCCCACATCCAGACTTTTGATCTTCAATGATAAAAATGAATGGTAAAAAAAAAAACGTTTTTCCTAATATTTTAAAATATCTCTGAATAAAATATCAGTGAAATAATCAAAACATAATTGGGGTATTCAATGTCATACAGCTGTTGTGATTTTTTTAAACAAAATGTAGTTGTCCCACACTATTGCCGTAATTTCCACCACAACACTAATGTCCCTTTAAACAGTTTGTATGAAAGATTGTTTGGGTAGTTTCTATGGAGATAAACAGTGACATCAGAGCACATGTATATAACGCCAAATCACAACAAACAGTTGCCCCAAGGCGCTTTATATCGTAAGGCAATGGTGTGGTGGAATTTACATTTACAAGGCCAATAGTGCCCGTAGTTAAAGAATCACCCATATCTGTGACACCATCCACATCTCCAAGTCAACTATGTGCTGAATTGTAAGGGATGTTAGTTCGGCACTTATCCTGCACATTGTGCGATTTTGTCCAGCTACCTATTGAGGGACACCTCCTCCCAAGCCCGTTCTTTGGCAGCTAGGGCTGATGTTGTTCCTTTGGAACACTCGAGAGCACCCCTACGTTGCTCGTATACCATCAAAAGGAGCGGTCCTCCGCTTTGGAGAACGTAGAGACTTTTTTTCCCGAGAGTGCTTCTCCTCTGGTGCGGCGGACTCGGCCATGATTGTAGCAGGCGACCGACCCGGAAGTAATCGAAACGCTCTCACATGGGAGGCGTTTTTTGGCAACAGCACTCGTGAGGCTGCTTTTGCCTGTGAAAATCAGCGACTAACGTTAGATGGCTAATCTACAAGTTTAGCCGTCTATGCGAAATAGAGATTAGACGACTAATGTTGGACGACTAACCTTAGTTGACTAAGTTTAGTAGACTAAAATATTATACTGCTATATGTAACCGGGCCCAGTTCTAAATGGTCAATGTGGAAATCCTGTGATCCTTGACTGATCAACTAGATATGGCTATGTGACCAACTCCAAAGTGAAATTTATCATAGTTGTTGACTCATCAAATACAGCGCTACGGGACAATGAAATAAGAAGTGTAAGTTGAGTCCACTTAATGTTTAAACATGATCAGATCCAGCCCAACAACAGTACGAGGTCTATTATTAGAATCGTGACGCGCGAAGCCTCCGCTCCTCTTTCCATGGCAAAAACTCCTGTAACAGTGGAATGTGCCGTTCATTTCCAAACTGGACGCTGTGTTTTATCCGGGACGTCGTCTGACTAGCACAGGAATTGTGAAAAGACATGGACATCAACACTTTTTCGGCACATTGAGACAGATGTGCGGAGGAATTCCGCGTGTAGCGGAGGTGCCGCATGGTGCAAAGCAACGCCGTGATGAAGCCTCACAGGACATGTTCTGGCATGTCCAGGCACATCCACAATTTCTCGGATAATCACTCGATGGAAAAACCACAGACAGCTGTCTGAACGCCATCTCAAAGCCGTCTTGTGAGACCAAAACGGAGGTGGTTTTGTCTCGCTCCAGTAGCGAATCCATCGTGATGCACGAAGCCTCCGCTCGGCTTTCCATGACAAAATCTCTTGTTAAAAGTGAAATCTGCCGGAAAATCGTTGATGTCCGGCTCTTGTGATAACCAGAGAAAGTGCACATGACGGTCCCGGCTCCACAGAGCCATCCGTTTAGAAATGATCCAGTGGTTTGTGGCTCTCGATGGCGGCACGGAGCGCGGCGCGCCGAGCATCCTTAAAGCCGTCCTTAAAGCTGTAGTAACAGTCCTTGGGTGATTCTTAGACTACAGGCACTTATGTCCTTTGATCATATTGTATGAAAAACAGAAAAAAGGGGAAATTTCACACTGTTATAGTTATCTTTACAATGAAAGTGTTTTAAGAAATTTGTTCTAGTAGTCTATGATGACTTTTTCACCTTTTTTTCAGCATCATTATATGCAAATATTGCCGTTTTGTGCTTGTCCCACATCCAGACTTTTGATCTTCAATGATAAAAATGAATGGTAAAAAAAATGTTTTTCCTAATATTTTAAAATATCTCTGAATAAAATATCAGTGAAATAATCAAAACATAATTGGGGTATTCAATGTCATACAGCTGTTGTGATTTTTTTAAACAAAATGTAGTTGTCCCACACTATTGCCGTAATTTCCACCACAACACTGTAATGTCCCTTTAAACAGTTTGTATGAAAGATTGTTTGGGTAGTTTCTATGGAGATAAACAGTGGCATCAGAGCACAGGTATATAGCGCCAAATCACAACAGTTGCCCCAAGGCGCTTTATATTGTAAGGCAATGGTGTGGTGGAAATTACATTTAAAAGGCCAATAGTGCCCGTAGTTAAAGAATCACCCCCTTATTCTCTGTGAAGCCCGTAAAATTTTCACCGAAAGCCAGATAAATTTTTCGAATGGTTTCCAGCTGCCTGTCTCTAACAGTTTCTGAAAAAATTCTGATGGAAAAAAAAGCCCAAATCATTCCGCCATTTCCTGACAATGAAAATTCGCCGAGGGGGTGGACCATTCCTCACTCAAAGCCTGCTCACAGGCGAATGACGCAACCGACAGGCGTGGAAAAACTCACGCATGCGCACGAGGGTTCAAGCTTGTCTGACGCAGTCACACGTGATTCAAATCCATATGGTTTTTGAAAAAAATAAGGTCGGATACTTTTCTAATAGACCTCGTATGTTTTATCTACAAATAACTTATCTGAGGAATGATTCAGGAGACATCTGGAGTAGGTGTGGTTTACACCTGTTGATAGGTGTGACTCATTTGTTGAAAAGGTGCAATAGGGCAGCACAGTCTCGTTTGAACCCTGCGCGATATCGTGGGATTTGACCACTTATACAGCTGCTCCTGTTGCGCAGTATATACACAGCAACACGGAAAAATGGTGTACTGTTTTGTTTTCGGCTGCAATTACTGAAGCAGTCATGAAAACTGCAGGTTTTTTCAGTTTCCAGTGGAGAAGGGAAGATGAGGCAAGTGGGAGATGTCATGTCGGTAAGTGTTAGCCTACGCAGCTAGCCAGAGTACCTGCAGTCTCACCTGAAAAACCGCCTCAACATGTTTGAGCTCCGGGTCATAAACAAACCGCAACGCATGTCCGCTTTCCACCGCATCATCACTTTTTCTTTGTATTTTCACTTTGCGTGTAATTTGCCCAAAGTGCCATTTCTATCCCCAGAAGTAGAGAAATTACATGTCATATTTTACCACTTTAGCGCCCGCTCTGACAAGACTGCTTTTAAACAAAAAAAAAAGGTAGAAATTCTTTGTGATCAGTGTGGTATGAACATTAAAATCAGGAGTCTTAAACATCAAAATTAGTCTGTTATGTAGTGTGATTATGAATGGTATTTAATGTCATGAATATTTTTATTTGAATATATTGTGAGCTGTATTTTTTTTTGTGTGTGGCATTTACATTTTATGCAGTTATTCCTGGTTCACGTGGCAACATTTTGAAATTGTTGGTAGGTTTTCAGTACCTGAGAGACCCCACACATAGTGATTTAAAATCATAATGTATAACAGCTTTGGTCATACAGTGTGTGGTGTGCAGCCACATGGTAAAGACCACACACACAAACAGATTTGACTCACCAACATTCCCAGGTCAGACGGGAAATCTCACAAAACCTGAGATCAAATGTGGATTCCCCTCCATGCTGCAGTTCTCTCTCTTTCTGATTGGCTACACGTCATATTCAGTGGGCTGCGTCCTCGTTTGTGCTTGGGGTGCATTCCACACTGGGATATCGGGCCAAGACAATCAAACATGTTGAATATTCAAACGTTGAGGTCTGAGCGATCCAGATGTCCTTCTGAGCAGACTAGATCACTCAACACACCACACATGCACGCAGCAGGAATATCTGATAAGATTTATCTTTAGCGCTATCATGATAGCCAGACCTTCCATAAGATTGTTGTAAGGGAAGGTCAGGAATCTGCATAATTGTCTTGCTGCATGAACACGGCATTAGTCTAATAAGGCTGTCCTAAAGCAGTTGCTTGAGTTCAGTGAAACTTCACACAATAACAGCAGTGAAGATGTATTAAGGAAAACAGTAAAAATATATATATATATATGGGTGATTCTTAGACTACGGGCACTTATGTCCTTTGATCATATTGTATGAAAAACAGAAAAAAGGGGAAATTTCACACTTTTATAGTTATCTTTACAATGAAAGTGTTAAGAAATTTGTTCTAGTAATCTATGATGACTTTTTCACCTTTTTTCAGTATCATATGCAAATATTGCCATTTTGTGCTTGTCCCACACCCAGATTTTTGATCTTCAATGATAAAAATGAATGGTAAATGTTTTTTCTAATGTTTTAAAATATCTCTGAATAAAATATCAGTAAAATAATCAAAACATAATTGGGGTATTCAATGTCATACAACTCTTGTGATTTTTTTTTTTAAACAAAATGTAGTTGTCCCACACTATTGCCGTAATTTCCACCACAACACTGTAATGTCCCTTTAAACAGTTTGTATGAAAGATTGTTTGGGTAGTTTCTATGGAGATAAACTGTGACATCAGAGCACATGTATATAGTGCCAAATCACAACAGTTGCCCCAAGGCGCTTTATATTGTAAGGCAATGGTGTGGTGGAAATTACATTTACAAGGCCAATAGTGCTCGTAAAGAATCACCCATATATATTACGACCACTGGTATAGTAGATGCATGAGGTTTGTAATAACTGAACAGAGGTTTAATGTGATCTCTCTACTAATGTGACCCAAGGAATCACTGCTGAATCTCCGGCATTATTTTGTGTAAGCAGTTCCAGATCATCTGCAACCCCTTTATGGTCTGATCTGTCAGGTTTCATTCCCTTAATCATGCAGTGTTGGAGTGGTGTTTGCGTTTCTGCTACCGCCATCTTTCTGATACACTTCAGAACTTAAACCTCTTAAGTCGCCCTCCATACCGCTACGTTTTCATCTTCGGAGCTCTTTTAAGGGCCACGATGCTTTACAAGTTCTTCAGCATGATCTTGACTTCATTTTCAAAAAGGAAGTTCTTAGAAAATGACCTTGTTACAGACTGGCATCCTGTCCAGGGTGTACCTCGCCTCATGCCCTATGACTGCTGGGACAGGCTCAGGCCCCATGACCCTTACTTGGAGTAAGTGGTTGACGATCAGTGAGTGCGTGTGATTTCTTAGAAAATGTCGATTTTTGTAGCACTTCATTATGAGGAGCAACTCCATATACCCACAAACTTGAATACAGCTCCTGAGCTTTTTTTTTTTGAATGGTGTAAACTGTTTTTAGATATCAATTTGGGTCAATCACATTTTTCCTTTCATGTCCCAACTCAGACCAGACAGCCCAGTGCTTTTGTCCCTCAGTGTTAAATTCAAGTCACTTTTCATTTCTTTCATGGTTAATCAGTAATTCTGCTTCCAGCTCTAGTGCAAAAACCTTACATTCAATCATACCATAACACTTTTAAATCTGAGGGGGGGGGGGCATCATCCTTTATATATATTTTCAGGATACTTACCATTTTCTGTTTTGCAGATGTTCCGAAAGTTGCACAAATCATTTACTGATGTCATGTGCAACCCTTTTCACAACCCTGGGGACCCCATTCAGTCCAAGTGAGTTTATTCTTGGGAAAGGTGCAGATATTTGTGATAAACTGAATTAAGCATTGACTTTGTTTATGGTTTTCCAGAGCCTTTGAAAACATCGTAACTGGAATGATGGTGCAAACTGGATGAAACCAGATCCACTCTCCATCCAAGCATCCTATGTACATAATACCCCTTATTGTATTTACATGTTATCTCAGTAAATGAACTGTCTGGAAAATAAAACTTGTTTTTGATCAGTGCACAAAAGGTCTCATTTTACTGAAGAAAAAAGTTCAAGACGTTTATTTATTCACTTCAATAGCAAAAACTTAAGCAAAAGGATGGATGTGATACATTGCAGGCAGCAACAAAACATTACAGTCTGTAATAAAAGAAGCAACTACATGACAGTCCATTACAGTCCCATGCACTCACAAGAACACAAGCATATAAAGCAAAAACGTTAAAGAAACCCTGAACCCCATTCTTCACATGAATCGCCGATGGAGGAATCAATGACAGCTTGTTTATTCTGATGTTAAAACTTGAGGTCCATTCTGGTGTCGCATAATACTCAATGACAGGAAACACGTTTTACTCAGTTCTAGTCACCTACTTTTAGCGTTGTTGGGGATAGTACTGTCCTCTCGACGGTGCCTCTGACGTCTCTGATGGTGGGGTGATGAGAAGAAGACATGGGTAACGTTTAGGCATTTGATCATGGGAATCCACTTGACCCCACTGTCGCTTACCCACTGAAGGACCTCCATAGTAAGGGTGGGGTGCTGGATTCTGCAGCCTGGTTGACTGATAACGGAACCTGCCTTGAGAACTACTATGGTATCTATGTGCACGGAAGCCTCTACCTCTGGAACGACCACCTCGTGGTCCTCCCCTGTCTGTGGTGCTAATGCCCGGCATATTGGTCCTCTTAGGCATTACCTGGAAGCAAACAAAAACAAAAAATCTGGTTGCAGTACTGTAATTAGTGCAAATGAAAACAGTGCTGATAGAAACCCAGTCTAGGCAAATTAATATTCAGTACTGTAACTGGTTTATGGCTTTAACATCAAAATTAGCCTAACATCTTGACTGTAAGGTTTTCGTGATGACTGCTGCTGACCTGATGCCGCTAAGGCCATCTCATATGCTGTATCAGGACCCTGGTTTATGATCCATTTCTACTTCACCTGACAAATTATACCAATGATCAACTCAGGAGGAGCTCGGAGTCGAGCCGCTGCTCCTCCACGTCGAAAGGAGTCAGTTGAGGTGGCTCGGGCATCTTTTCCGGATGCCCCCTGGACGCCTCGCTGGAGAGGTGTTCCGGGCACGTCCCATTGGGAGGAGGCCCCGGGGAAGACCCAGGACACGGTGGAGGAACTACAGCTCTCGGCTGGCCTGGGAATGCCTTGGGGTTCCCCCGGAGGAGCTGTGTGTGGATCGGGAGGTCTGGGCGGCTTTGCTTGAGCTGCTGCCCCCGTGACCCGACTCCGGATAAAGGGGAAGAAAATGGATGGATGATCAACTATTAATAAAAATTCTAACATTTGACCTCACTTTTGAAGCTCCACAGCATGTTGCCATGGGTGGGGAGAAAGTCACAGATGATCCCCCAATCTGCAGTTAAATGTCAACATCAGTCTGATACAAGATGTCTAGTGTTCTCAGTGCAGTTCTTGAAGGGTTTCTCAAAACTTGGCTATGAGGAGCCCATCAGCTGCTTGGTAACCCCCCCCCCAAAAAATATATAGTGCTGTATAGGAGGTGTTCTTTTGTCATAAGTGAATTGATGTCCTGAGTAAGTTTAGTTCTGCACCAAGACTGATGCCTGAACCAAACCGCCCATGTGCAGTGTGTGTTATATGAACAACTGTGCACTGCTTCTGAGACACTGATGTGTCTGATGCAAATGTGTAATAATACTGGGCTGCATTTGTGTTGCGCTGTGGCTTAATCATTCCACATCACTCGTCTTTGATAATTGCTTTTCCCCCTACACTCTGCATCATGTGACCCAATCTGTTTAAGCTTTAATGTAGATTTGTTTTGTTCATAAAAACAAACAGATTACATAGCTGATCTGGCCATCACCTGACAGAACCTGTTTGGATTCAACATGTTACACATGAACATATAAATTCACCATCAGCTTTACTTGTATAGCTTTGTTATTTATTAATGTTGCTGGTATGATGTCAAACTGATTGTCTGCAGATAACTTTCTATTTTACAACCCCAATTCCAATGAAGTTGGGACGTTGTGTAAAATGTAAATAAAAACAATACAACGATTTGCAAATCCTCTTCAACCTATATTCAATTGAAGACATAAAAGACAAGATATTTAATGTTCAAACTGAAACTTGTTTTTGTGCAAATATTTGCTCATTTTGAAATGGATGCCTGCAACACGTTTCAAAAAAGCTGGGACAGTGGTAGGTTTACCACTGTGTTACATCACCTTTCCTTCTAACAACACTTACCGTATTTTCCGCACAAGGCACACCTAAAAGCCTTAAATTTTCACAAAAATCGGCTGTGCGCCCTATAATCCGGTGCGCCTTATGTGCGCACTGAATTCCAAAATCTGTAAAAACGACCGACGTTGTCTTTGAACGTCAGAATATCGGACCATTTCCCGCTGACAGGGACGTAATACGTAAAGTACGTACGCTGGTAGCGTAGAGTACGTACCTTGGCAGCGATAAACCAATCGGAGAACATTACGTAACACGTAAAGTACGTACGCTGCCAGCGATAAACCAATCAGAGAAGAGTCCGTGATACGTACACTTACCTCCACCAATCCTCCGGTAGTTGCCGTATACTACAGGTATCCTGCAAAACAACATTTGTTTGTCTAAGGACCCCCGAAAATAGCACCAGTGAAGAGACATGCTTATGAGGGACAATTCAAACTGCAGGCTATCAGTTATGCGGTTGTTCATGGGAATAGAGCAGCTGCGAGAGGAAACAAGAAAATGAACTGCGCCAAGTTAAAAAGACCAAACGGAGTTTCCGCGGAAACAAAGTGAGGTGGCCACAGCCAGAAGACCAACTCAAGCAATGGGTCACTGAACAAAGAACAGGTGGGAGAAGCGTCTCTACAGTCACCATTCGGCTGAAGGCAAAAACGATAGCGATGATGAGAGGGAAGATGAGCGGGAACCTGGCGTGTTTGATGGCGAAATTGCCCAGCTGTTCAATTCAGACACAGAAGATGAGGACTTCAATGACTTTGTGACAGAACCATAATAAAAAATAATGTGAGTACAATATTGTTAAATACCGGTAGTTCAAAGTTGTTAAAAAGTTCAAATAAACTCACCGTTTTAGCGTGCGCCTTTTGTAAGGGTTAAGTACCCGCTAATTGAGGCCGCGCTTTATAATCCCGTGCGCCTTTTGTAAGGGTTAAGTACCCGCTAATTGAGGGCACGCCTTATGGTGCAGAAAATATGGTAAGTGTTTGGGAACTGAGGACACCAATTGTTGAAGCTTTGTAGGTGGAATTCTTTCCCATTCTTGCCTGATGTACAACTTCAGTTGTTCAACAGTCCGGGGTCTCCATTGTCATATTTTGCGCTTCACAATGTGCCACACATTTTCAATGGGCGACGGGTCTGGACTGCAGGCAGGCCAGTCTAGTACCCGCACTCTTTACTACGAAACCACGCTGTTGTAACACGTGTAGAATGTGGCTTGGCATTGCTGAAATAAGCAGGGACGTCCCTGAAAAAGACGCTGCTTGGATGGCAGCATGTGTTGCTCCAAAACCTGGATGTACCTTTCAGCATTGATGGTGCCATCACAGATGTGCAAGTTGCCCATGCCATGGACACTAACACATCCCATCCCGTCACAGATGCTGGCTTTTGAACTTTGTGCTGGTAACAATCTGGATGGTCCGTTTCCTCTTTTGTCCGGAGGACAGGACGTCCATGATTTCCAAAAACTATTTGAACTGTGGACTCATCAGACCACAGCACACTTTTTCCCTTTGCGTCTGCCCATTTCAAATAAGCTCGGGCCCCGAGAAGGTGGCAGCATTTCTGGATGTGGTTGATGTATGGCTTTCGCTTTGCATGGTAGAGTTTTAACCTGCACTTGATGTAGCGACGACCTATGTTAACTGACAATGGTTTTCTGAAGTGTTCCAGAGCCCACGCGGTAAGATCCTTTACACAATGTCAGTTTTTAATGCAGTGCCGCATGAGAGATCAAAGGTCACGGGCATTCAGTGTTGGTTTTCGGCCTTGCCACTTACGTGTAGAAAGTTCTCCAGATTCTCTGAATATTCTGATTATATTATGGACTGTAGATGCTGGAATCCCTAAATTCATGACGTCCTTGATTTCCAAAACAAACTGAAATGTGGACTCAGACCACAGCACACTTTTTTTTTCTTTTTTTTTTTTAACTTGCACTTGTAGATATAGTGACGAACTGTGTTTTCTGAAGTGTTCCTGAGCTCACGCGGTTAAGATCCTTTACACAGTGATGTTGGTTTTTAACCCTCTGGGGCTGATATACAACGGCTTAGACCAAGCTTTAATGAATTATAAATATCTTTTTAATGATATGACATAGAAACTTGCTTTTTTGATGAAAAGTTAACTCCACAGACTTTCGAGCCATCGACCATCTTTGTACTCCTCATAGAAGCTGTGTGATGATGTGCGCAATGTGAGTGTCTAATCGGAATTGGTTCACCGTCACATGGTTTTCCAAAATCTAATCATAGGGCAGATTTACCTCACGTGAAAAGCCAAAGATCATTTTCAGGAGTGATATGTTACTAGTTGGCCCATTTGAATAGCCCCCTGGGTGCTCCAATGAATACATACTCAGTGTGCCCTGCACCATTACGCACAGTGATCAGTGAAAGCAGGAGCAGATGGAGAGCCTCTGATGACAATCTCACGTGCTCAAACAAAGTGTGTAACTATCAGGACTGCTCCACTAGTTTGCATGTGAATGTTACTGGATAATGCTTGCTTTCTCTGCATAAAGCACTGTTTACCATATCAATGGACAACAAAACGCATAGACCATTTTGTATATATTGTTCAAAATGTGCATTTGTGTTTATTGTTTGAACCTTTTTGTTGTAGTCTTTCACACAAGACCTCAAATTACCTTTATATAAAGTGTCAAAACAGTTATTATAGTTTGCTGTGTGTTTTGAATAAATGTGAGGAAAATATTTTTTCGCTTTATTTGTTCCTTGCCTATTTTTGACTGTAAACCTTTATTACACTTATAAAACAAGAAAAACATATATTCTGAAAGCACAGGTTGTCCTGAAAAAAAAAAAAAAAAGAGGCATGAAACTTGATTGCGGGATGCAGGGAGAACTGTTAACAGCAATAATAAAACATTTATGCCAGGCGAGTGAACTGTCCAAAAAAATGCCCTCGGACCCCAGAGGGTTAATGCAGTGCCACCCGAGGGATCGAAGGTCATGGGCATTCAATGTTGGTTTTCGGCCTGGCCACTTACATGTAGAAAGTTCTCCAGATTCTCTGAATCTTGGACTGTAGATGATGGAATCCCTAAGTTTCTTGCAACTGAACATTGAGAAACATTGCTCTTAAAGTGTTGGACTTTTTTTTTTTTCATGCAGTTGTTGGTGATCTCATCCCGTCTTTGCTTGTGTCTGGCTGAGACTTTTGGGGATGCTCCTTTTATACCCAATCATGAGTGTCCCCAGTTCCCAAACATTTATTGAGTGTTGTTAGAAGGAAAGATGATGTAACACTGGTAAACAAACCACTGTCCCAGCTTTTTTGAAATGTGTTGCAGGCATCCATTTCAAAATGAGCAAATATTTGCACAAAACAAAGTATATCAGTTTGAACATTAAATATCTTGTCTTTGTGGTGTATTCAGTTGAATATACAGTGGGGGAAATAAGTATATAAGTTTTCCCACCTACAAAGAATGGAGAGATCTGCCTCTCACTTTAACTGTGAGAGACAGAATCTAAAAACAAACAAACAAACAAACAAAAAAAAAACAGAAAATCACATTGAATGATTTTTAAATAATTAATTTGCATTTTATTGCATGAACTAAGTACCTGATCCCCTACCAAACAGCAACAATTCTGGCTCACACAGACCTGTTAATTTTTCTTTAAGAAGCCCTCTTATTCTGCACTCTTTACCTATATTAACTGCACCTGTTTGAACTTGTTACCTGTATAATAGACACCTGTGCACACAATCAACCTATCCACCATGGCCAAGACCAAAAACCTGTCTAAGAACATCAAGGGCAAAACTGTAGACCTGCACAAGGCTGGGATGGGCAACAAGACAACAGGCAAGCAGCTTGGTGAGAAGACAAAAACTTATGATTATCAAAGTGGAAGAAACACAAGATGACTGTCAATCTCCCTCGGTCTGGGATTCCATGCAAGATCTCACTTCGTGGGGTAAGGATGATTCTGAGAAAGCTCAGAACTACACAGGAGGACCTGGTCAATGACCTGAAGAGTGCTCGGTCCACAGTCAAAGATTACATTAGTAACATACAATGCCGTCATGGTTTAAAATCCTGCAGGGCAGCAAGGTCCCCCTGCTCAAGCCAGCACATGTCCAGGCCCGTTTGAAGTTCACCAGTGACCATCTGGATGATCCAGAGGAGGCATGGGATAAGGTCATATGGTCCGATGAGACCAAAATAGAGCTTTTTGGAATCAACTCCACTTGCCATGTTTGAAGGATGAGAACAACCCTAAGAAAACCATCCCAATCATGAAGCATGGGGGTGGAAACATCATACTCTGGGGGTGCTCTTCTGCAAAGGGGACAGGACGACTGAACCGTACTGAAGGAAGGATGGATGGGGTCATGTATTGCGAGATTTTTTTCCCATAAGAAGCATTTCAAAGTCCTGTAGTGGCCTTGCCAGTCTCCAGACCTGAACTCGACAGAAAATCTTTGGGGGCAGCTGAAACTCCAAACCTGAAAGATCTGGAGAAGATCTGGATGGAGGTGTGGACCAAAATCCCTGTTGCAGGGTGTGAAAACTTTGTCAAGAACTACAGGAAATGTCTGACCTCTGTAATGGCAGACAAATGTTTCTGTACCAATTGCTAAGGTCTACTTTTCTAGGAGATCAAATACTTATTTCATGTAATAAAATGCTCATTATTTAAAAATCACACAATGTGATTTTCTGGATTTTTTTTAGATTCTGTCTCTCACAGTTGAAGGTTACCTACAATAAATAAATAAAAAAAACAGACCTCTCCATTCTTTGTAGGTGGAAAAACCTGCAAAACTGACAGTAGATCAAATACTTATTTCTCCCACTGTAGGTTGAAGAGGATTTGCAAATCACTGTATTCTGTTTTATTTATGTTTTACACAACGTCCCAACTTCATTGGAATTGGAGTTGTAAGGTATAGTCACACTATGACTGACAGTGAACCGATTGGTAACTGACTCCAATAATTTGGTCGCAAATTATTAGATCTGATAGACCGATGGCATCACATTTATCTGTAGCAAGTCATATTGCAAGCCAATGAATCCACTGTTTGCTTGTTTACATATTCTAAAATTCTGGGACTTGGTTGAGTACATTATAGTATAAGTTATGTATAAAGTTAAAATAAACTGTTGTCACAACATGTCCAGGATCTGTTTAAACTGAGGGAATCCAATTATAATTTGAGAGGAATTTCATTTTTTTTTTTTTTTTTTAGAAATTACGGATATGAACTACTGCAAATACTCATGTTTCTGTTAAAGGTGTTAACATCTGGAATAACTGTCCTGACAATATTAAAGTTGGTACTTTGGTAGGCTTTAAAAGGCATTACATGAATAATAAAACTGCTTGCTATTGTTTGAAGACTTAGGTTTGTTGATTTTGTTATCGCTTTCAGGATTGTGTGTTGTGCGCCATTGTTTGTCTGGCTGTGTTTTGTAAATTTGAGTTCATTGACTAATTTTACACACTATTTGGTATTTGTTATCGTGGGTGTGTGTACAACCCCTGGCAATAATTATGGAATCACCAGCCTCTGAGGATGTTCATTCAGTTGTTTAATTTTGTAGAAAAAAAGCAAATCACAGACATGACAAAACTAAAGTCATTTCAAATGGCAACTTTCTGGCTTTAAGAAACACTATAAGAAATCAGGAAAAAAAAATTTTCGCAGTCAGTAACGGTTACTTTTGTGGACCAAGCAGAGGAAAAAAAAAATATGGACTCACTCAATTCTGAGGAATAAATTATGGAATCACCCTGTAAATTTTCATCCCCAAAACTGCACCTGCATCAAATCAGATCTGCTCGTTAGTCTGCATCTAAAAAGGAGTGATCACACCTTGGAGAGCTGTTGCACCAAGTGGACTGACATGAATCATGGCTCCAACATGAGAGATGTCAATTGAAACAAAGGAGAGGATTATCAAACTCTTAAAAGAGGGTAAATCATCATGCAATGTTGCAAAAAATGTTGGTTGTTCACAGTCAGCTGTGTCTAAACTCTGGACCAAATACAAACGACATGGGAAGGTTGTTAAAGGCAAACATACTGGCAGACCAAGGAAGACACCAAAGCGTCAAGACAAAAAACTTAAAGCAATATGTCTCAAAAATCGAAAATGCACAACAAAACAAATGAGGAACGAATGGGAGGAAACTGGAGTCAACGTCTGTGACCGAACTGTAAGAAACCGCCTAAAGGAAAACACCTAAACAGAAAAAAACAGGTTACAATGGGCTAAGGAAAAGCAATCGTGGACTGTGGATGATTGGATGAAAGTCATATTCAGTGATGAATCTCGAATCTGCATTGGGCAAGGTGATGATGCTGGAACTTTTGTTTGGTGCCGTTCCAATGAGATTTATAAAGATGACTACCTGAAGAGAACAAGTAAATTTCCACAGTCGATGATATGGGGCTGCATGTCAGGTAAAGGCACTGGGGAGATGGCTGTCATTACATCATCAATAAATGCACAAGTTTACATTGATATTTTGGACACTTTTCTTATCCCATCAATTGAAAGGATGTTTGGGGATGATGAACTCATTTTTCAAGATGATAATGCATCTTGCCATTCCTTGCAAAAAGACATATAGGGTCAATGTCATGGCCTGCAAATAGTCCGGATCTTAATCCAATTGAAAATCTTTGGTGGAAGTTGAAGAAAATGGTCCATGACAAGGCTCCAACCTGCAAAGCTGATCTGGCAACAGCAATCAGAGAAAGGTGGAGCCAGATTGATGAAGAGTACTGTTTGTCACTCCCTCAGAGACTGCAAGCTGTTATAAAAGCCAGAGGTGGTGCAACAAAATACTAGTGATGTGTTGGAGCGTTCTTTTGTCTTTCATGATTCCATAATTTTCCTCAGAATTGAGTGTTCCCATATTTTTTCCCCTCTGCTTGGTCTAAAAAAGTAACCGTTACTGACTGCCACAATTTTTTTTTCCCTGATTTCTTATAGTGTTTCTTAAAGCCAGAAAGTTGCCATTTGAAATTACTTTAGTTTTGTGTCATGTCTGTGATCTGCTTTTTTTCTACAAAATTAAACAACTGAATGAACATCCTCCAAGGCCGGTGATTCCATAATTTTTGCCAGGGGTTGTATATGTAGGTACAGTTGTATGCAAATGTTTGGGCATTGCTGATCATTTTCATGATTTTCCTTAATAAATCATTGGTTGTCTGTATCAGAAATTTCAGTTAAATATATCATATAGCAGACACAAACACTGATATTTGATTAGTGAAACAAAGTTTCTAGTATTTACAGAAAGTGTGCAATAATTGGGCAGGTGCATAAATTTGGGCACCCTTGTCATTTTATTGATTTGAATACATTTAGCACTTATTAGTGGAACACAAAATTGGTTTGGTAAGCTCACTGACCCATGACCTCCTTACATAGGTGAATCTAATGAGAAAGGGTATTTAAGGTGGTCATTTACAAATGTTTCCCCTCTTTGCATCTCTTCTAATGAGTGGCAACATGAGAGCCTCTAAACAACTCTCAAAAGACCTGAAAAAGATTGTTCAATATCATGGTTTAGGAAACTGATACCAAAAGCTATCTCAGAGATTTCAGCTGTCAGTTTCCACTGTGACAAACAGTGAGGAAACAGAAGACCACAGGCACAGTACTAGTTAAGGTTCGAAGTGGCAGGCCAAGAAAAATCTCAAATTGCCTGAAGCGAAGAATGGTGAGACCAGTCATAGTCAACCCACAGACATGCTTCAAAGACCTACAACATGATCTTGCTGCAGATAGTGTCTGAGCATTGTTCAACAATACAGCGCACACTGCACAAAGAGATGCTGTATAATACTGAATAGAACAGAATTTATTATCATTGTACATGACACCAGAAAAAAAAATACTGTGCATGACAATGAAATTAAAAACAATCTTTTAAAAGCACATTTAAAATAAATAATAAATAAATAGAATAATAAATAACCCTAAAAATTCTACATAAAACCTAGTTAAAACAATCACAATCATAAAATGGCAGGTCCAGCAGCATTCAGTGCACAAATAGCTCTTCCCACAAATCTATTTTTAAGTCTGTTTGTTCTGGCCTTAAGTGCCCTGTATCGTCTGCCTGATGGCAAAAATTCAACCAAATAGTAATGTAATGCAGAGGAAGCCTTTTCTGCATACACACCACAGAGTCGCCTGAGGTATGCTAAAGCACATTTGGACAAGCCAGCTTCATTTTGGAATAAGGTGCTATGGACTGATTAAACTAAAATTGAGCTATTTGTACATAAGGGGCAATATCATACGTACTGGCCCGGGTTTTGCGTTCTCAGGGTGCAAGACTACTTTGTGTCCCTAGGGTGAATAAGAAGTCTGCGGGTCATAGAGCTTTCTCTTATCGTGCCCCTGTTCTGTGGAATGATCTCCCTGCAGCTAAAAAAAAAAAAAAAGTCAGATTCTGTAGAGACTTTCAAGTAACGACTTAAGATGCACTTATTTTCCCCTTTCGTATGGCTAGCATACTGGCATAGTATGTTTATATGCTTTTTACTCTTAATTCATTTTATTAGGAAACAAAGCTTTCTTGTTGTTTAATCCTGGCAAATTATACTGTATTGCTTGTCTTTCTGATGCCTGATTGTTTTTTTTCCCCCTCTCTGTTTAAGGTACAGCTCCATCCAGAGATGGGTGTGGTATTTGTGCTGGAGACCCTCTGTCCTGTGCACCAACAGCATTTCCGGTATATTCATTTTATGAACTGTTCTGTAATTTATGTCTGTAGCATGACCCAAGCAGAGGGTCACCCCTTTGAGTCTGGTCTGCTTGAGGTTTTTTCCTCAGAGGGAGTTTTTTTTTTTTTTTTTCCTTACTACTGCTGCTCTGGGGGTTAGTAAGGTTAGACCTTACTTGTGTGAAACGCTTTGAGGCAACTCTGTTGTGATTTGGCGCTATATAAATGAAAATAAATGGAACATTGAAATTGCAATATGCATGGCTAAAAAGAACAGCATTCCAAGAGAAACACTTGCTACCTACAGTAAAATTTAGAGGTGATTCCATCATGCTGTGTGGCCAGTGCAGGTACTGGGAATCTTGTTAAAGTTGAGGGTCACATGGATTCCAGTCAATATCAGCAGATTCTTGGGAACAATGTTCATGAATCAGTGACAAAGTTGAAGTTGCACCAGGGCTGGATCTTTCAACAAGACAACGACCCTAAACACTGCTCAAAATCTACTAATGTGTTCATGCAGAAGAACAAGTACAACATTCTGGAATGGCCATCTCCATCCCCAGACCTGAATATTATTGAAAAACTGTGGTGTGATTTTAAGTGGGCTGTCCATGCTTGGAGACCAACAAACCTGAGATGTTTTTCAAGAAGAATGGCCAAAAT
Source organism: Thalassophryne amazonica (assembly GCF_902500255.1). Taxonomy (NCBI): domain Eukaryota; kingdom Metazoa; phylum Chordata; class Actinopteri; order Batrachoidiformes; family Batrachoididae; genus Thalassophryne; species Thalassophryne amazonica. The sequence goes on along the minus strand of NC_047104.1, from coordinate 114,148,961 downwards.
ACCTTCAACCAGAATCCAAATTCTCACTGGAAGCTATAGGAAGCATTCAGAGGTGGTTGTTTCTGGAAGAGGAGGATCTACTAAATATTGATGTATTTTTTTTCTGCTGGGGTGCCCAAATTTATGCACCTGCCTAATTTTGTTTAAAGAATTATTGCACACTTTCTGTAAATCCTATAAACTACATTTCACTTCTCAAATATCACTGTATATATACATACACATATATATATATACACACATATATATATACACACATATATATATACACACATATATATATACACACATATATATATACACACATATATATATATATATATATATACACAGTGAGGAAAATAAGTATTTCAACACCCTGTGATTTTGCAAGTTCTCTCACTTTGAAATCATGAAGGGGTCTGAAAATTTCATCTTAGGTGCATGTCCACTGTGAGAGACAATCTAAAAAAAAAAAAAATCTGGAAATCACAATGTATGATTTTTTAATTTATTTGTATGTTACTGCTGCAAATAAGTATTTGAACACCTACCAACCAGCAAGAATTCTGGCTCTCATAGACCTGTTAATTTTTCTTTAAGAAGCCCTCTTATTCTGCACTCTTTACCTGTATTAATTGCACCTGTTCACACACTCAATCACACTGCAACCTGTCCACCATAGCCAAGACCAAAGAGCTGTCTAAGGACACCAGGGACAAAACTGTAGACCTGCACAAGGCTGGGATGGACTACAGGACAACAGGCAAGCAGCTTGGTAGAAGACAACTGTTATGATTATTTATTAGAAAGTGGAAGAAACACAAGATGACTGTCAATCTCCCTCGGTCTGGGATTCCATGCAAGATCTCACTTTGTGGGGTAAGGATGATTCTGAGAAAGCTCAGAATGACACAGGAGGACCTGATCAATGACCTGAAGAGAGCTGGGACCACAGTCACAAGATTACATTAGTAACACATGATGCTGTCATGGTTTAAAATCCTGCAGGGCAGCAAGGTCCCCCTGCTCAAGCCAGCACATGTCCAGGCCGTTTGAAGTTCACCAGTGACCATCTGGATGATCCAGAGGAGGCATGGGAGAAGGTCATGTGGTCAGATGAGACCAGAATAGAGCTTTTTGGAATCAACTCCACTTACCATGTTTAGAGGATGAGAACAACTCCAAGAAAACCATCCCAACCGTGAACCACGAGGGTGGAAACATCATACTCTGGGGGTGCTCTTCTGCAAAGGGGACAGGACGACTGCACCGTATTGAAGGGAGGATTTATGGGGTCATGTATTGCGAGATTTTGTCAAACAACCTCCTTCCCTCAGTAAGAGCATTGAAGATGGGTCATGGATGGGTCTTCCAGCATGACAATGACCCCAAACACACACCCAGGGCAACTAAGGAGAGGCTCCGTAAGAAACATTTCAAGGTCCTGGAGTGGCCGGGCCAGTCTCCAGACCTGAACTCAATAGGAAATCTTTGGAGGGAGCTGAAACTCCAAACCTGAAAGATTTGGAGAAGATCTGTATGGATGAGTGGACCAAATCCCTGCTGCAGTGTGTGCAAACCTGGTGAGAAACTACAGGAAACGTTTGACCTCTGTAATTGCAAACAAAGGCTACTGTACCAGATATTAACATTGATTTTCACAGGTGTTCAAATACTTATTTGCAGCAGTAACATACAAATAAGTTATAAAAAAAAAAAAAAAAAAAAATCATACATTGTGATTTACGGATTTTTTTGTTTTTTTTAGATTATGTCTCTCACAGTGGTCATGCACCTAAGATGAAAATATAAGGGGTGGGTATTTATAAGCTTTGCTTCTGCCCTCACCCTTTCCGTCACTCGGTTCATTGTAGAGTTTTTTTGTTATGAGTTTTTTTTGTTATTGTTGAATTGTGTGCCAAAGAAAATTCATTCATTCATTCATTCACTTACATTTCCACTGGCAACACATAAGACCCGCATTCAGGAAAACAATTTTCCTGTTTTCAAGATATACGCACGCTCAGGGAGCTGGATTCGTAGAGATCTGAATGCAGATGTGACTAGAGTCCGACTAGCTCGGGGATCATGATGTCTTACTTTCTCACTACGTTCACACGCTAATGACTGCACAGTGCAACAGAGAGGCCAGCAAACAATCTTTCTCTGTGGCGCCTTCTCTTCAAAGAGAATTTGCCACGTGCCGTCAGACGTACAGATCGTTTTTCTTCAGTCTGACCTTGGCTAAATGAACAGTCGCACACTATGTTGCCAAGTCAGATCCTTTCACCCCTCGTGCTGAATTAACACCCCATGCCCGAGCTTGGACAACCACAGATTATGAATGCATTAGTATCACAGAAGTAAGAAACAAGTACAGGACAAAACGGTAAACAAATGTGCAACCACCAGGAAAGCTCTGTCAGACATTTGCTTAAACGTTTGAGCACAGAGAACTTTCCGATGGACTTGTTGCACATCAGCTGACAAGGAACAGATGTAATGAATGATAAAAGGAGCTGTACAGAACAAAAATAGAGAAATGGATATCAAAATTTCATATACATTACTCAGTTTCCTCAATCAGTCATAGTGTAACAGACACTTAAGCTGCATAGGTGAAAATTAAGCACTGGGTCTCTTCTCTAGAGGGGTGGGACTCATGCAGGGGTTGTGTAAGTTCCCTTAACACAGCTGCTAAAATGAAAATCAACAAGCAACAGAGCCAGTATGTTCCAGGCCTAAGTCAAATCCTCAAATTTTTTAATTCCAAGATGTTCTCTATTATTCAACATATATATATATATATATATATATATATATACACAGACAGGAAAAAAAAACACACACACACACACAGGTTGAATTGCTCTCGCTAAATAACATACGAGCGTCAATGTAGGAGAATGGAGTGTGTGTGTGGTGTCATTCAAGGCTGAAGGCAGCATATTGAGGGTGGTATGACTACATGAAAATTCAGTACAGTATGTCTTCTATAATATATTCCAATTCTAAGGTAGAACTCTACTAGTGTATACTAAGGTATATCTAAATAAATAAAGAAGAGTAGATTGAATGTGGTTAAATATAAACACTATTATGTGCCAAGACGGAACCTACCATTCAAAATTCATGAATAACTACTACTACTACCACCACCACCAGGGTTCTTCAGCAATACGCCATCATGTTAGGATTTCAGCATCATTATGTAGATTTTCAAGTTTAGGGTGTTCCCCCTTTGTTTTCCCAGAATTATTACTGGGTTTTTTTTCCATGTCGTTACAAGTTTTATAGCATTGCCAGACCATACGAGTCTGCAGTTGCAAAATCGTCACTTAGTGGAGGGGCGCATGCACAAGAATGCAGCCTGTGAATTGCAGATTTTCCGCTTAAGCCGCACTGATAAATCCACGGTGCACCCTGTTGACAAACAGATGAAAACACTGATCAAATCCAATTGGAATCAGCCGGATAAAGGCTTTTTTTTTTTTTAATAAAGTGCACATCCTTTCATTGTGAGGTGAGGTGGAGAGCAGTCAGTGGACCAACAAACAGTGTTGTGTTTTGTTTCTTTTTTTAAAAATACACAAACACACTGCTTCACTAAAAATATGCAATAAGCCTACTATATAGATGATCAACAGTGTGCATCTGTCTCACTATTTGATAGCGTGGAGTTGACAATAGCTAGCGAACCCTCTCTCTCTCTCAAAAGGCTTCATTTTACTCAAGTGTGCCGCTTTGCAAAATTCTCACTTCTGCTGCTACATTGATTAGCTCCTCACACCGGTTATGCTGCGTTTACACATAGTCAAGACACGTTACGAATGTCATGTTTCTGTCATTCGTGGCACATGCCTGACATTCTTAACGTGACTTAACGCATGCGAATAGGTCTCTTAATAGTGCGTGTTGGTGCGTGATATTCTTGATATTGAGTAGGGATCCTTAATAGAATGTGACGGCGTTCATAGTGGTTCCTGTGATGGTTCTTGGAGCCCAAACTGTCACACGTTATTAAAAAGTGACACAGAACTGTCAAGTTTTGACACGACTTGTAACGGGGTGTCACATTTCACTGTGCGCCATGACGACTCACTGTTTTCTGTCACGTGTGCACAATTAAAACCCTGCTCCACCATGTTCAGTTTGATGCAGTATGCCGAAGAGGAACAGTGATGTGAAGTCGGCCAAGTGTTGTACCACAGTTCCTGCTGAAGCTCCTCAGGATGCTCCTGCAGGTGTGACCGATGAGTGGGAGAACCAGTCTGGGCCAAAGGAATCAGAGGAGCGAGAGGAGACTCACATGCAGCCAGACATCTCTGCTCCTCCTCCAGTCTGGTGGAGGAAGAAGCCCACTCCTCGTGTTGTAGGTGATAGAATTTTAAAAAACAACCCCCGTGGGGGCACTCGCAGAAGCCAAACGTTCTTCCAGATTTGTGTCTTGGTGGCTTCCCTCACTTGTCTCCTTCCAGCATGGACATTTAGTTTTTGAGAACTGCCTACCTGACACAGATTTACTATAAAGTACCACACTATTTGTATTTCTGAATGACTGATGTAAATCAAGTCTAAGAAATAGTCACTGATTTGGAAATGTTCATGTTTTCATCCCGTGACATTTCTCGGAAAATGCTGCAGGCCTTAATTTAGGAAATAACGTATGATCCGACTGGTCGACTAATCGCAAAAATAATCATTGACTAGTCGACTATCAAAATAGTCATTTGTGGCAGCCCTAGACCACAGCACACTTGTTCACTTTGCGTCTGTCCATTTCAAATGAGCTCAGTTTCAGAGAAGGCGGCGGTGTTTCTGGATATTGCTGATGAATGGATTTCGCTTTGTATGGTAAAGTTTTAACTTGCACTTGTAGCGCCGAACTGAACGTTGAGAAACATTGTTCTTAAACTGCTGGACTATTTTTTCATGCAGTTGTTCACAAAGTGGTGATCCTCACCCCATCTTTGCTTGTGAACAGCCGAGACGTTTCGGGATGCTCCTTTTACACCCAATCATGACACTCACAATTAGTGTCCTCAGTTCCCAAACACTTATTGAGTGTTGTTAGAAGGAAAGGTGACGTAACACAGTGGTAAACATACCACTGTCCCAGGTTTTTGAAATGTGTTGCAGGCATCCATTTGAAAATGAGCAAATATTTGCACAAAAACAATCAAGTTTATCAGTTTGAACATTAAATATCTTGTCTTTGGGGTGTATTCAATTCAATAACCATTCAGTAACCATTTGTTTTATTATACATCTGTGTATTTAATAAATATAATAATCTTCATGGAAGATTCGTTCGCGCCCGCACGTGGGGGGAAAAAAAACACAAAAAAACCAAAAAAAAAAACAGGCTGCCGCTGCAGCCGCTCTCCCCTCAAACTCTCCCCCGAGAGGAAGAGTCTGACACATCAGAGGAGGAGTTTTAAGGTTGATATAAGACTGACTTTTGGTTGTGCAAGTAACTTTTTTTTTTGGCGCAAGTAATCTTTTTGTTACTAGCACCAGTGCAAGTAGGTTAAAAATGTATTTTGACCCCTGGCCAGAGAGGCATAGCTGTCTCCAGTTGCCAGGTGCTGCAAGGTGAGAAACAGCTTCAGGCCAGGTTGCAGAGATAATCTCCAGCGAGTGTCCTTTCATTGAATGTAGGGGCATATCCTCTGCAAGATTTCATCAAAGAGCTCTGGAGGCATCCTCAGGTAGTTTTTGAAGGTCTCAACATTAGTTAGATGGAGCTCTCTGGAGATGAAAGTGGAGTGACCAAAGTGCTGTCTCCTCCTCTGTATGAGCCATTCTTGCACCCAGATTCTTCTGGGCCTCCTGCGCATGACAGCACGAGCTTCCTGCTGTCTGGCTCTCTCCGTCTCCTCCTCCTTTCTGCGTAACTCTATAGCATACAGTCCAACTACGCAAGCAATGACAAAGTTCTTTTTCTGCTGTGGATTCATCTGGGAGGTGAGGAGCAATCTGGAGAGGTGTGAAGGCTTCATCAGCTGACGGTAGGAAGAATATGTGGGGTGTGTGGAGACAATTCGCCAAATTCACAACATTCCTGACAAATTGTGACAGAACGGAACAATGCGCTGCTGTGCGCAACAGTGCAGGACAATATTCTTGACGATGCGTAACGGCTCGTAATAATTCTCCAGTGACACGTGCCATTAATCCTAACGTTTCTCAACAGGTCTAAACAGTTCCTGGGGACACCTGACGCTTCTGCACCAAATCATCACATTTGTGTTCAGCGGTCAAAAACGTATACTTCATGGCATTCGTGACTTGTCGGTGTTATGTGTAAACGCACCATTATGCACATGCGCCACATAATCATCTCCATTTTTGTCAGACTGTTACAGCGCCACATAAGGACCTGGCACATATACTACAGCATTTTCAGTCTATTCCCATATATGCAGCCATTTCTTGAAATGGCGTGTTTATGAAATAAATTAAAACAATTTTTGTTGAGTATATTTTAAATCATTAAGTCAGCTTATGACATTGGTCGACGGGGTAAAACACTCAGGATCAATGCCAAACATTGACATGGGATACGGTCAACCTTATTTATCCCGATTTTGCCAGAGTACTGAAACAGTAAACAATGGTTTTTGATTTTTTTTTTTTTTTTTTTTTAACCATTACTACAGCAAATGTATGTGAAATGACAGGAAGACATTTGCACTAGATGTTCAATACAATATTGCACATAACTGAATAACAAGAACTATCTTATGTCCAATGTGTTATCTGATCAAAAGCTGGTGTATCTGACAGATTTTTACTGGCTGAACACATCTGGATTTGATAATTCACCATTGGCAGTGGTGGGCACAGCTAACCAAAAAGTTAGCTTCGATAACTGCTAGTCAGCTAACTGAAAAGTTATCTTTTATAACGCTAAACCGATAAACCACTAAAGCTACAGCTAACCGCTAACTTTCAGTACTGTCACCGGTACACTCTCAGCTACTGACGAACCAATTTTAAGTTTAAACACCGCCAACGCTTCTGTGAGTCTTTGATTCTATCACAAACCCAACACAACCAATGAGTCAGCGCTTCAGTTTTGTGCGCCCTGCCCACTGCTGTAGGGAAGAGTCATTTACCTTGACAGCATACAGTGGTCCAGCTGTGAGGCAGACGTCTTGAAAAGGAAAGCAGGTTTGACTTATGGTATTGATTTATAACTAAATTATCCGGATAGAATAACTTCATTAATGTCAACTGTCATTTGTACAAAGTGAAAACATAAGACGGTTGTGGATCAGAATCAGAACTTAAAAGACAAGACATTTCGGTTTAGCAAAAGCCTTTTTTTTTTTTTTTACAAATTAAAAAAAATGACATTTTACAAACGCACCTTTATGTGTAAACACCGACACACACATGACAGTAACTTGTGTTGGTTTTTACAAAGAATGAATGAATCAACCAATCAGTGTGAGCAGAGGTTCAGTTTATCCATAATCCCTTTTGGCATCTGTGTGTGCTAATGTTCAAAACTTCAGAATTAATGCATTGTTTTAAAATTAAAAGATATGTATTATATTTTCACTTTGTACAAATGACAGAGTTGACATTAATGTAGTTATTCTATCCAGATTAATTTGATTAATAAATCAAAAACATAAGTCCAACCTGCTTTCCTTTTCAAGACGTCTGCCTCACAGATGGACCAGTGTATGCTGTGAAGAAAAATGACTTTTTTGTGGCAGCCAGGTAGCCAGGACCCTTCTGCTAGGGTAGATAAAAAGTTAGCTTCACCAATTAGCAGTTAGCGGAACTGTGCCCACCATTGACCACTGGAAGGCAGACGAGGGTGTACCATGTCTTTCACCCAATGGAGCTTGGAATGGCTCCATGACACCTCTGAAGCCGCCCCCCCACCCCCCAATGACAAATGATTGTAGGTAAAAAAAGATGTGCAGAGGATCTGTACTGAGGGTATTGTTGAAATATATAAACAGTGCTGTTAACTGTATTTTCACCCAGTGCCTCAACATTTCTTTATCAAATGCATAACAACTCCGATTTGTGCGTTTCACATGAGTCGGGTTGACTCATTTACTTTAACGCTTACCTTGAGAACTCTTCCTCTAAACAAGGTCTCATGCAAACCAATAGCACTCTGCACAGAATCTCGATCAGAAAACTCGATGTAAGCAAAGCTGAGGGAAAAGAGAAATGAGCAACAATAAAATTCATGTGCACATGCTTAAATTAGTTAAAAAAATTTTAGCCCTCCAAAAACTAGGATAAACAAAAATTGTACACACCCCTTGGGATGGCCAGAGAACCTGTCACAAAGGATGGTCACTCGGTTCACAGGACCACAGCCATTGAAATGGATCTCTAACTCATCAGCAGTTGCCCCGTAGTCCACCTGGGATTTGTTCAACAGTGTCAGATGAGATGCAGAAAAAAAAGTGACATCACAAAACTTTTTTTTTTCCTTTGAGAAAGAAAGGATTTACAAATCTTACATTGCCAACATAGACTGATCTGTTGTCTGCATCTATCCTCTCCTCATGAGTCATGTTGTAGAAAGGCTCTGAGGAAGAAACAATGCTTTATACACAAACACCAATATGGCAGATTCCATGTACACAGACAATGAGATCCACCACCTGGAAGGAAAAATAACCGGTTTCCACAGTTGCCTGGCACAGCAACCCGAGATGATCAACATCCAAGCCTGTCAGTTTAAAAAGATTTCACAGCAAACAATTAAGTTTGTGAGTAATTTGCAAGCGGTAAGCTTTGCTGGTCCCAAATGAGGTACACCCGGAACAAGAAAAAGCTGCAGTTCCTTCTAGGGATGGGTGATGAGGCCTAAAATCCATATTTCGATACACGTTGCAGCCTCTTGCTTTAACAATATATAAATCATAATAGAACCATTTCAGAACAGGTTACATAGACCCTGAGGACAGCCAAACTACTAAATGTATTTTAAAAAGAAAGAAACATAGTATGTAGTTTTGAGAACATTTATTTTGCAAAACTGCAATTACACAACATAATGTTGCAAGTAAATAAAATTGAAGTATGTAGAGAACATGAGAAACTGGTGACATTTTAGTTGAGGAACAGACACTGTACTGAAAATACTTTCAGTATTAGGAAAAGAAAATTACTGTGTAATGCAGTTACTTGAAATAAAAACATCTCAAACAAAGTTTAACTGCAGCTGAAAGTAATGCATTTTGTTTTAAACATTTTGTTCTCAATGAAATGAAAACTGGTGTCTTGTTAATAAAGAAACAGCTATTGTGAATTACAGAAATACTTATATTAGGCATGGCTATTTAAAATAAAGAAAATACTTCCAAGTGTGGTGCACAGATACTTCAAAAGCACAATAAATTTTTGTAATCAAGAAAATACTTCCACTATAAAAGCACACATATGTTATCAGCTAAAGAAAATGTTTGAATCTGAAACATTTTCTTTAGCTGATACATACTACTACTGCAAAGAAACTTTTCTACTTGAAGTGTAAAGTTTTCTTTACAGTAGTGACATGCCATAGACAGTAAAAACTGCAAAACAGTGGAGAAGGCACCAAATGTAGTTTAAGTTATTTTCTGAACAGAAAAACTGGTCTTCTCAGTTAAAGAACAACAAAAAAAATCTTAAAAATTGGGCAGTCACAGATTTTCAGGGAAACAAAACAAAAAAAAAAAAAAAAAAAAAAAAAAAAAAAAAAAAAAAAAAAAAAAAAAAAAAGCTGAAACCCAAAATGATACCCCCTGAAAATTTTTGAATTCTAGAAGCTCTGAAATGCAATTTGGGGTTATTCCAGACAAATTGCAGTGAGTGCAGCATCCATTTTGGTGGAAAAAAAAAAAATAACTTTCTTAATTCAGAATCACTCCTCTAGTAGTATCCCTTACTAGGATGCAGCAGTTTTCTAGCTTGGCAGATAGTTCTGGAGGAAAGCACTGAATAAAATTGTACGTAAACTGTGCGAGGCCCTGCACGCTGTAGAAGAATTTTTAGGTCCATATTTGAACTGTGATGAACTATCAAGTGTCCTGATCCGAACTGTATGTCCTCTGGTTGAACTAGCAGGTGTTCAACCCAAAAAAAGGGCTCTATTAGTCATTTAGTCTGTCAGGGGCTTTCCAAGGCCTTTTAGGTGCTTTCCCGCAGGCCGCGTGCAGGGGCCTCAGGCCAGCTGCACGTGTGGCTGAGGCCACGTGCGGAGGGGGCCTCAGGCCAGCTGCACCTGTGGCTGAAGGTCTTTTAAAAAAATCAGTTGTAAATCCTTCATGTTTTAATGGGAGCGTTTGTCACATTGAAATAATGGCCTAACACCTGCTTAGGGTTCACTAGAGGACGCTTCCAATAGAAAACCATGTCTTGGGAATGAAATAAATAAAAAAGTCGAAGGAGGAGCGATGCCTGCGGGTCTCCAATAAATAGACGAGCGCGGTTGTCATATTCAGTCTCTCTAGAGGACTCAGTTTGTCTAAGCTTTGTGTCGAAGGCTTAAATAAACTTAAAAACTCTGTGCATTTTATCTTGCTTAAGGCTGAATTATTCTAAAGTGTTGTGTCATTTTCTAGCATATCACTTGCAATTAGTTTGTGTTATCTAAAAGACGACATCCTGAGAAGACTAAAGACGAGCCGCGACAGAACTTGGCGAGCCAGCTTCAGGAGGGTCCAGGGGCATTCCGGCAGCCTGGGGCAGTCCAGCTCATCCCTCCAGACCGTAAATAACAGTGATCACGACTAAAAGGTAAGCAGAAACCTTTTATAATTTCTGCACGATCTGGAGGAGTGAGTCTGGATTTCCGCCCAAGTTGACAGGTGATATTTTTTAATTGCCTCTTACCCAAAAGAACCTGGACTAAGAAAATTGATAAGAGACTAAAAAAAGATAAGATTGAAAATTATCAGGCCTTGTAGATAAAATGCTCAGAAGGTGTGTGTGTTCCCGGGAAAAAGAATGTCTGTGTGAGTGAAAGGTCAGGAATGTTCATGAACTCTGGTGCGGAAAAGAGTGCATGGAGAACTAACCTGGATGCTTGGGGAATAATTGGTGTTGAAATTCGTTACTAATGTGCCGGCTGATAGCATGCGCTGTAGGGGTTAGTTTAGGGGAGTATACTGACAAATAGGTACAAGATAATACGAGGTTATTTAAAGAAAAAGAGACGGAAGTAAAATAAGTGAGAAAAAAGAGTTTAACAAGAGAATACGTGCAGAGAAAGCACAAGATAAGAGCCTGAGGGGGCGCAGTAGAAATACCGTACGTGATAAAGAGATTTAAAGAGAAAAGTGCAAAGTAGCACAGCTGACAGTAAGTAAAAGAGCTCAATAAAGGACGTCATTTTTTTAAGAAAAGAGAAAAACTATAAAAAAAAAAAATGAATGAAGAGTTAGTGCAGAATACATGAGAATTAATGAAGCAGAAAATAGTGCAGTAAGGCACCAAATACACGCTTGTGGGGCGTGGGAGAAGAATAAGTAATTAAGTACACAGTAATATGAGTTTTTTATAAGAAAAGAAAAAGAGAGTATTTTCAGTGCAAAGGCACATTAAGCTCACGAGGAGCTCAGTAAGTGAAAAAAAAAAGTAGAAGAAAGTGCAGAAAGGCACAGGATACGCATGCGAGGTGCGGTAAGGCGTAGAAATAAATGAAATATTGTATGCTCAGAGAGGAGATTGTGAAAAAAAAATATATTAAGCGCAGGATACGCACGCGAGGCGCGGTAAGGCGTAGAAGTAAATGAAATATTGTACGCTCAAAGAGTAGCTTGTTAAGAAAAAAATAAATAAATAATATGAGTTGCTGGCAGCGCCGGAGAAGCTGTCTAACGTGAATAAGAGATACATATTTAAACAGAACACATTGGTGTTAAGTGATTAAAAATGTTGTTTAAAGCCGCGGAGTAAAGGGTGGCAGAGGTCTAGATAGAGATATATAGAAAGTTGTTTTTAATAATTTTTGTGTATAAAGCTTTTGAAGATTGGTGTGTGGGAGAGCGGAGAGTAAGCGGGGAGTTGCAGGCAAAGCTGTGAGGGCTTGCAGGCTGGCTGACATACAAGATTAATGTGAGGAGTAGCTACAAGAAGGAGGTGTTTAGACCCAACAGAAGGACTTGGGAGGTGCATGACAGGCAGAGAGGAAAGTGTGAAACAGAGACAGTGAAGAAAAAGACAGGAGAAGAGACTGCTATGTAAATACAGAGAAGGTAGATATTATTTCAAAGAAAGAAAACTAATAAACAAACATAGCAGAAAAAGACGAGAAGCAGAAAGTTAAAAAATTAGAAGGAAAATAGAAAGTCGGGAGCAAAGACATTAGGAAGTGTTAGGGTTGTAAGAGGAGTAAAGAAATAAAGTTGGTTATAAATCAAAAGAGTTAAAGCTTAGATTATAGTGAAAAAGCTGACAGACTGATCAATGCTTGGGACAGTCTTTGATGGGAGACTTAAGTGATGATGAAATAATACTCCCAGAACATTACTTGACTGACGGAGACATCGAAACCCAGGGAATCAGGACACATTTTTGGCTGGAAAGGACCTATTTTGACAGGGTAGGAGCAGAACATTGGCAGGACGAACAAGAGATCAATCAGAAATTATGGCAGATTACTAAGGTAATCAATCTGAAGCAAAAGAAAGAACAATTCCCTCTAATTAATTGGGAGCTGCTGATAAGACGTCTGTGGCATCAGGGTTTAACCCCGTGGCTGGAGCTGCTTTGTGCTGATCCTAATAAAGAAATTAGCATACCATTAAATCATTTAATAACACTGCCAACCGATCCAGGTGAAGAACTGTTTCCTAGGTTGACTCTGACTGTGGTCCCAAGGAAGGTTCGGTGGGAAACAGGTAAATTTTCGTATTTAGTTAAAGAAAAAGAAGATGGGCATAACAGTTGGAAATTTAATCCTTTTAAGGGTTTAAAATACAAAACAGGTGTTACAGCCGGCAAGTTATTGGTCTGGATCAGGACAGCCCCTGAGGGACTACCAGAGCACCATAGAAACATCTCATATAGTGTTTGTCAGGGTTACATGGGTAACTCTCAAGGTCAAGGTCGGGAAAGTACCCTGCTAGACTTAGTACTAAGAAAATATCCAGGAAAACGCACTAAGGCCAACCAATGTATGAGAAAGTGGCACAAAAGGTCACATGGGGGCAGGCAATGGCCTTTGGAGGGATCATTTGATCCGGTGATGTGTGAAGCAGTTGCGGTAGAAATACAGAAAAAAGAAATTAAAGATCAGCAGAAGAACGTGAATAACAACAAAAAACGCACTGACGAAAAAGAAGTTTTGGCTTTGTTCAAGCAGGAAGCGCAGAGGCTACAGCAGAAAAGAGAAAAAATGACAGAGGAAAGATCCAAAGAGACTAAAGCCAGTGCACCGAGCTGGGAAGCAGAGCCACCCCCATATAAACGTCATGATATGGGAAAGACAGCTGGACAATTTGTATTAGGAACTCGTGAAGAGGACCAAGGCATGGATGTGGAGGGCAAATTCACACTGACACTAAAAGCTCGAGAGCCACAAGGAGACAGGTCCTCGGCCTGTCAAATGGATCATACAGGGTCTCCAAGTCCAGAAGTAAGTGGTTTCCCATCACGACCAGTAGGGGGAGCCACAAATAACAGTGACACGGAGGCAGACGAGGATAAAGAGAGAGACCTGAAGGCTCCACCTGCACATCGAGGTCCACTGAAAACCGTCCCCTCCCACCATAAGTCAGCCGACTGGACCTTCACAGGCTATAGAGGCTCCGAAGAGTGGCACAAGAGCTTCTGTGACACACTGGATCTGGCCAGAAGAGATAATGAAGAACTAGCTGAGCAGCTTCGGCTAGCAAAGGAAAGAATACAAAGACATAGGGACGCCGAGGAAAGAAGAATAATACAACAATCGACGCCCAATCAAGGGAATCACATTATAGAGCCACCCACCCGAAAAATTTCTGGTGAGATCGTCATTGAGAGTGCAAAAGAGGCCCGACTCAGGCAAAGACAACAATGTGTAGCCAAAGACATAGCGGCTTTAGAACAGGATATAACCAACTGGATAGACTGCCTGGAACCAGTCAGTCACACTCGATCTGGAAGACAGTATGGAGCCCCCACAGAAGAAGAGGAGGACGAAGACCTCATATGCCCATTGGTGGTCAGAAATGGTCATCATGTGTATACCCCATGGAGCTAGACAGACATGGTGGGGCTGGCTAACAGGCTGCCAGACATCACCCAAGGAGCTGGGAGATGGATAACTGCCTTAGAAGAAAGCACTGCAGGGGTAACCTTGTCTTTAGGTGACATAAAAGCCTTGCTAATGCATGTAATGGGAAAATATGACACTGAAGAATTAGCAGGAAAGGTTGGACTAACACAGATGATGGGCACTAATCAACATGATGAAGTCCCCTTTAATCGCTATAGAAACTCCATGTGGGAAGGACTGAGAAGAAAGTACCCTGAGGTCTTGGATCCCTCTAAATTGGATGATGAGGAGTGGACACCTGAAGAGTGCCCAAAGAAGTTCCTGCACCGATTCCAGAAGAGATGGGCGGAGGAAACAGGAAATGCATGGAACCATTCTCCAGCAACTGAAATCCTGTTTAAAATAACTGTAAAAAAGGCTCTACCAGATGAGGTTCAGAAAGCCCTAGATGGAGTCGTGGGACTATCAAAAATAAATTGGGCTTTATACTCTGAGCATATTTGTCACCATCTTGAAATCTACAAGAAAGAAAAACAAAAAGAAGAAGATGCAGCAAAATCCCTGACGAAAAAATTGGTGCAGATGCAGTTGGGAGAGCTAACCAAAGTCAAGAAAGAAAAAACAAAGACCCAGGCACCAATGATGACCCCTGTTCCTTCTGAGTCGGCAAGCCTAGGCCCTACGGCAAACACTGCTGCCACCATACAGGCACCTGTGGTAACAGCCACACAGAGCCCCCAAGGAGCAGCAGGGAGCACTGCTGCAGGAGAAGTCTCGGCACCAGTGGAGCATCACTATCACTACCATAGCACTGGCACACCCGGAAATGGACCCACCTACAGTCATGGGTGGAGAGGAGAGTCACGGAACTTTCAAGGTCAAAGAGGAGGGTGGCGAAGAGGATCTCGCCAACCTTCATTTGGAAGCAGATTCCAAAACTCAGCTCCCAGGAACAGTCAAGCGGGACCGCCTATGGGACCAACACCCCCAATAGGGGATCAACCCTCTAATGAGTGTTGGAGCTGTGGACAACCTGGACATCGAATGAGAAATTGTCCGGCCCGACCTTGGGTTGGACCCTCTGCCTATTGGCAATAGGGAGGCCTAGAGAAGACAGAGGGGGAAACGGTGGCATTGGCTATTTCGATGATACCTAAGGAAGAGCCAACCGTCACTGTTAATATACAAAACAGAGATTTCCCTTTCATGGTGGATACAGGGGCAACATACTCTTGCATAGGGAAAATGGGCGCTCATCTCCCCCTCTCTGGGTCTGTAATTAAGACCATCGGCTTCTCTGGGAAGACTCAAATAATACCTTTTACACGCCCACTTCCTGTAACGATTGCAGGAAAAACAATTGAAGCACCCCTGTTATACTCACAAAATACACCTGTGAATTTGCTGGGAAGAGACATTTTATGTAAGCTACAAACCCAGATAGTGTGTACCCATCAAGGACTGCAGATACACTTTCCTGACGAAGCACTCGCCAACATTATGGTGCTTATGGACATGGAAAACAAGGTCCGACCTGTGCAACCCATGGTATACTGGCTGAAGTTACAACCATAAAATTCAAATCTTCAACTGGAATGGGAAAAATGGAAGCCCTGGGCAGAACAACACTATGAAGCAGTATGTACACCTAGTTTACCTTTACATGTCACCCTGATGTTCGATGCCAAACAAGAACAGGCTGACTATGCATGCTGCTGGGATGCATTGATGAATCAACGGCTGTTTCACATAACCACCACAGAAATTTATTTAGGCCCCCAAGGGGCCGCAGCTTCTGTCAAGCTAACTTCAGCTGAACAACAATGGTATCAAGTGCCGAATGCCACACCTCATGTGACCCTTTTAGTCTCAGAAAAGTACGAATCCCATGACCTAGGTCCAATGGTAAAGACAGCCTCAGAAGTTGAAGAATGGCAAAACATGGAAAGTCCACAAGTACATCTGTCAAAAGACCAGCAGTTTATACGAATTAATTTAAAAGTAAATGATGAGGCTATAGCTCAAAAAGTGGAGCTCAATCCTAGACCAGAGGGACAGATGGTGTTATCGGCCCAACAAGAGAAATTGTTAGAGCAAATACCACCAGTGGTGTGGTCCAAAAGCAAAACGGATGTAGGACTAGTAAAAACAGCCTTACCAGTAAAAATAAAAGTAAAACCGGGAGCAAAACTGCCTCACCAAAGGCAGTATCCATTAAAACCTCAGGCTATTGAAGGCATAAAACCAGTAATTAAGGGACTAATGGCAGCTGGAGTTTTAATAAAAACTGCAAGCCCATGCAATACTCCTATCTATCCTATCCCTAAAAACAATACCAAAGAGTATCGGCTGGTACATGATTTGCGTCCTATCAATGCAATAATAGAAATGGATGCACCTATAGTACCTGATCCGCATACTATACTATCAAGCATCCCTGCTGGAGCAAAATGGTACACAGTAATCGATCTGTGTTCAGCCTATTTCAGTGTGCCCGTGCACCCAGACTCACAACATTTGTTTGCATTCACATTTCTGGGACAACAGCTAACGTATACACGGCTACCTCAGGGACTGAACCTGTCCCCAGCCATCTTTAACAAAGTCCTGGCTGAAGATTTACAACACCTTGATATACCCAGTACATTGGTGCAATATATGGATGATCTCCTTATTGCATCAGAGACTCAAGAACAGTGTGAAAAAGATTCATTAATTGTATTACATGCATTGGCAGATGGAGGTCATAAAGTAAGGACAAATTGCAGTTCTGCAAACAACAAGTAGAATACTTGGGAAGACAGTTGTGTGGGACCACGCGATGTATAGCCCCAAGCCAAGTGGAGGCTATAATCAAGGCTCCCAAACCCCAAACAGTGGGACAGATGCTTTCATTCCTTGGGATGGCAGGGTACAGTCGGCCGTGGATTTGTGATTATGCTATAAAAACTGCACCTTTGCGTGCCATGATTAGAGCAGTGGGGCAAACAAGCAATGCAGCTCTCCTCGTCTGGACAGATCAGGCAACGGGAGCTTTTGAGGCCCTAAAAACAGACATGCAATCTGCTCCCGCGTTAGGTAACCCAGATTATGGGAAACCTTTCCATTTGTATGTTACTGAAAAAACTGGATATGCTTGTGCTGTACTAATGCAGGAAACAAATGAAGGAAAACAACCATTGGCCTATTATAGTACAAAGCTTGGCAACACTGAAACAGGATTGCCACCATGCTATCAGGGTCTAGCAGCAGCTGCCTTTGCATTTCAAAAAGCATCATCCATAATCATGGGACATGCAGTAACGTTGTACACGTCGCATCAGTTACATGCCCTGCTAACCAGTCAACGTTTTGTCTTAACACAAGCTAGACGCACTGGATATGAAGTTGTGTTGTCCGCTCCAGAAATAACAATACAACGTTGTCACACGGTGAATCCCGCCACCAAATTGACCACACCGTTAGATGGTACTCCACATAACTGTGTGGCAGAGACAGAGAAATTTTTGAGAGCCAGAGAACATTTGTATAATCACGCCATAGATGCAGATCTAACCCTGTTCGTGGATGGCTCATGCTTTCGGGATGCCGCGGGATTGCATGCGGGTATGGGGATTGTTAAACTAAACACGGATGGCGAAACCTTTGAATTACTGGAGTCCCAAGGAATTGATCAGCCTTGTTCAGCCCAACTGGCAGAAATCAAAGCCTTAACTATGGCTTGCCAGATAGCTAAAGATCAACGTGTTAATATCTACACAGACTCAGCCTACGCTTATGGCGTATGTCATGTACATGCAAACATTTGGAAACAAAGGGGATTCCTGAGAGCAGATGGCACCCCTGTCACTCATGGAGAAGCGATTTCCCAACTGTTACAAGCTCTCCAATTACCGTCTGAGGTAGCCATCATTAAATGTGCAGGTCATCAAAAGAATAATAACATCATAGCTCAAGGTAACAACCTAGCAGATGACGCAGCGCGCAAAGGAGCACAAGGAGAAAATATGTTTCCCCTGCTAACCATCCAAGATTGTGCCCCACTGGTTTCACTTGACGCACTGATAGTGGCTCAAAGTAGGGCCAGTGGAGAAGAAAAACGAATGTGGGTTAAACGAGGCGCTATTGAGACACGCAGTCAGGGGCCAGCAGACAAGCTGTGGCGCAGTAGT